>NW_019733890.1:12912-47817 GCF_002891405.2 Cryptotermes secundus
TTTTATTCCAAGTGATTCCAAACTATGACTCTTGAATTCAGATGGAAGGGGTTCGAATTCAAGTCTGTTACTTGTTCATATTAAAAGGTAATTATTGTTATTGAATCGATATACCCTTTGAACGAATTTAACACCTCATATCGGTATTCTAAATAACGCTACATCCGGTGATTGAGATTAGCTCATTCTGACGGGCCCAAGACAGCAGACGTAACACACCCACTCACCTGAGGAAGGAAACAGATTCAACCTCCAAAACGTTCTCTTTTTAGAACACAAGAAGACAGACAACGTCCAAATATCAAATATTCCCAAGAATATATATACTTAATTTCACTTTAAGGCTTTTTCTGTTATAGGGAAATCGGTCGGGCCTCTCTAGTTCTTCAGCTTTGAATTTCTTCCACTTTGGGCTTGCAAGTTTAAACCTGTCGTTCAGTAAGCCCGAGGAACGCTCTCATAGTTACTTCAACCCGAATCTGTCTAACACACATCCCCGGGATTATCTATATTTAGCACTACAGCTCAGCTCGCACGAGTGATACTCGAGAACTTTCCTACAGACGCCTGTTGCTTGCAGGTGGGAGCAACGCGAAGCAACAAGTGGCGACTCGGCCAACCGACGGGGTAATATGCAAGACAGACGCAGCTGACAGGCGAATATATACATGATACCACTTATCCAGAACCCATGACCAACACATAATAAGAGGAACAATACGCAGTCACTATCTGCATACGTACTGCTATCTTCATATGTGCCCTTATTTAACCATGTCTCCCTTTTTAATATTGTAGCCACGGGGAAAGACAAATTATAGACAAAATATTATAACGACACTAGTGCTAAATTATCAAAAAAAGTTAGGAGGTGTTTGCATAGCAAAACAATTACTGGAAGTCGGGTCTAAGAATAAATCGTGTCATTATTCTCTATGGGTCTTGCTCCCATAATTATTAGAAAATTACGCTCGACATGTGCACAGAAGCTCACGTAGGTCTTGATACTGTCCCCCTGAATTGGCGGATTTCTGACCAAACTTGGGATGCGTGTACAAATTTTACAAACCCTGGCCACTTACTTACTTACTCATGGAGCTGAGCCCTACTTGAGGAGCCGCCAATTCTGCGGCTAATCTAGAATTTCCCAGCATTTTATGGAACCCCAAAATTCATCACCGTGTTCACAAGAGGCCTCCACCGATCCATATCCTGTGCCAGATGTATCCAATCCATACCATCCCATCCTATTTCTCTAAGATCCATTCTAATATTGTCGACCCACCTACGCCTTGGTCTTCCCTGTGGTCTCCTTCCTTCTGGCTTTCACACCAATATCCTATACGCATTCCTCGTCTCCCCCATTCGTGCTACATTACCTGCCCACCTCATCCTCCTCGACTTGATCACTCTAATTATACTTGGAGAAAAGTACAAGTTATGAAGCTCCTCATTATGCAGTTTTCTCCAACTTCCTATGATTTCATCTTTCTTTGGTCCAAATATTCTCAACACCCTGTTCTCGAACACCCTCAGTCTATGTTCCTCCAAACCTGACCACATTAGATTTAATGAAAATCGGTTTTGATGTTTCCGAGTTGATAAACATATCAAAGTTACTGATGGAATATTTAATAATAAAGGATACATCACACAACAACCTACGTGCGTTCTGTGGGCATTTCCACTAACAGATAATAATGGGGTGGAAATCTATGGTCGACCGTTGTACAGGGAAACTGAATGTACATTTTATACACAATATGCCGCTTCCATTCGTCTCTCAGTTTTCGACATAATTAAACCGAAGTCAATGCGAAACAACTGTTACGCTAAGCATACATTTCATAACTTTTTCTTTCTCCCTTCGATCTATTGTTATTTCTGTCTTCAAAAACTATACAACAAACAAGTATACATAGTGCTAAAACTGACACTTTACACGCACTTTATAACTGTCTCTTCCGCGCCTGAAAAAATTGCGTTGTTTTTTCTCCAAGCAGAGGTGTGGGGTGGGGTTTGGGCTTCTCCGCCACCCTCCCAGATGGTTTGCGAAAATAGAATTGAATACAAGAAAGAATAACACAAAAAAATATTGCAACAGGACGCCCCATATCTGAAGGGATTAGTAGCTGGCTTTCCACAGCGGTGTCCCGAGTTCCATACCAGGTCTGATCTAGTGGGATTTGTGGTGGACATATTGGCGGTTGTTCTCCGAGTACTTCAGATTCCCCTGCCAATCTTCATTCCACCAAATTCTCCATCGTCATAATATCCCGGGGCAATTACAATTGGCCTATCAGTAGCCGCCGTGCCGAGTGGAATCTAAACCCTACTAAGCGAATGGAAAAATATATTCAAACATCTACGTTGGAATACAAGGGGTCAATTATTTTGTTGGTTATGTGTAAAAATATTCTATAATTGCTCTAACGTCAAGAGAAATAGGACCTTAAGGAGCCACACACATTTTTATTTTTTAAGAATAACTTGTGTAGCATTAGCAAAGGCCAGCCACAATATTTTCAGCAAAATATATTCTACCCTCGCAGAAAGGACAGTTGTTGAACAACGAATAGGTTTATCAATGGGTTTAACAGTCGAAACACAAACATTAAATCGTCTTTCATGCAGTCAGTGTCTATGGAAAAGTTACTGCGCCGAACAAAATACACTACAAAATCTGTACACTCAATTTCCCAGTCTGGAGGCGTACATAGTATGGACAAGTGTGTCAACAGGTTTCCATAAAATTGCACAATTCTGAAAACGACTGCCTGTCTCTTAAACTTCGAGAAGAATCTGCCAATCTGCTCACATTTATACTCAGCATTGTTACAGCCTAAAACTCACAAATACACTAAGTTGTCTGTACACAAAGCAATGATTCTCTTTATAATTCTCTTTCATAAAGTTATTTTTGATGTAATCATTCATAGATGACTCTTATGTAATTCATTAGGGATGTTCCATCGTACGAGTAATATAATTTGACTTATGAATAAGAAATCTCTGATTACGAACACAGTGGTCTCCAAGTCTGAAACTGCATCATATTAATGGATTTTGCCACAAAAATGAGAGACTTAAAAGCCAAATGTGTCGTTTTAGAATTTAGAATAACGTCTGATGCATTTGTACACATATTCGGCTATACATAGCACATGCACTTTATGCATTCTAATCACTATGTTCCGCTTAGGGCTATTTCTATGTTAAATATAATGAGCAGGTGACAGATCCTTTCTCTCAAAAATGGTCATATGCATATTCCTTGAAATCATACAAAATTCTTAAACCTTATTAAACATAACGAAATTGTTAAGACTAGAGTCCTCTGGAATGTGACACCATGTTGTCTGGTACATTGGTACCAGTATTTCAGATGTAAAATAAATAAAGAAAAGAATGTAAAATTGTCCCCGAGCTCAAGGAATTATCCACTACGCGATGAAGACGTATGGGGGAGTGGAAGTATAGATCCACATTTACCTAAAATCTGCACTAGCTGCATGTTTCTACTGAGTTTCACGCCCCGGCTGCTTTACCCCAGGATGAAGAACCAATGTTACCCATTGGATAGGAAGTTCCGGTGGACCACAGGGCGTGTTTAGATGATTTGAAGAAAATTCTTCACACTACAGAGACTCGAACTCCGACCCCTCCGTCGTTACGGCCGTAGCCACTCGCTATACCGAGAACGGTACCCTGGCTGCATGTAAAATATAAATAAACGAATTTTTATTTCAAGTGATTCCAAACTATGACCCTTGAATTCAGATGGAAGGGGTTCGAACTCAAGTCTGTTACTTGTTCATATTAAAAGATAATTATTGTTATTGAATCGATACACCCTTTCAACGAATTTAACACCTCATATCGGTATTCTAAATAACGCTACATCCGGTGATTGAGATTAGCTCATTCTGACGGGCCCAAAACAGCAGACGTATCCCACCCACTCACCTGAGGAAGGAAACAGATTCAACCTCCGAAACGTTCTCTTTTTAGAACACAAGAAAAGAGACAACGTACAAAGACCAAGTATTCCCAAGAATATATACTTAATTTCACTTTAAGGGTACTTCCGTTATAAGGCAAAGGGTCGGGCCTCTCTAATTCAGTACAGTTCTTTAACTTTGAATTTTTTCACTTTGGGTTTGCAAGTTTAAACCTGTCGTTCAGTAAGACCGAGGAACCCTCTCATATTTACTTCAACCCGAATCTGCCTAACACACATCCCCGGATTATCTATATTTAGCACTACAGCTCAGCTCGCACGAGTGATACTCGAGAACTTTCCTACAGACGCCTGTTGCTTGCAGGTGGGAGCAACGCGAAGCAACAAGTGGCGACTCGGCCAACCGACGGGGTAATATGCAAGACAGACGCAGCTGACAGGCGAATATGTACATGATACCTCTTATCCAGACCTCATGACCAACACACCTAATAAGAGGGACAATACGCAGTGGCTATCTGCATACGTACTGCTATCTTCATATGTGCCCTTATTTAACCATGTCTCCCTTTTTAATATTGTAGCCACGGGGAAAGACACATTAAAGACAACATTTTGTAACGTCACTAGTGCTAAATTATCAAAGCAAGTTAGCAGGTGTTTGAGTAGCGAAACAATTACTGTAAGTCGGGTCAGGTTATATCATAAATTATAGGTGAACTACGGAAAAAGTTCTAAGAATAAATCGAGTCATTATTCTACAGTTCATGCTCCCACAATTATTAGAAAATTACGCTCGACATGTTCACAGAAACTCACGTAGCTCTTGATAGTCTCCCCTGATTTGGTGGATTTCTGACCGAAATTGGGATGCGTGTACAAATTTTACTAAAACCTGACGACATTAGATTTAGTGAAAATCGGTTTGGATGTTTACGAGTTGATAAACTTATCGAAGTTATTGATGGAATATTTAATAATAAAAGATACTTGACACAACAACCTACGTGCGTTCTGCGGGCATTTCCACTAACAGATAATAATGGGGTGCAAATCTGTGGTCGACCGTTGTACAGGGAAATTGAGTGTACATTTTATACACAATATACCGCTTCCATTCGTCTCTAAGTTTTCGTCATAATTGAACCGAAGTTAATGCGAAACAACTGTTACGCTAAGCGTACATTTCCTGACTTGTTCTTTCTCCCTTCGATCGAGTGTTATTTCCGTCTTCAAAAACTATGCAACACAGAAGTATACATAGTGTTGAAACTGACAATCTACACGCCTGAGAAAAGTTCGTTGTTCTTTCTCCAACACCGTTTGGGGTGAAGGGGGGACATCTCCGCCACCCTCCCAGATGATTTACGAGAATAGAATGAAATGCAAGAAAATATCACAAAAAATATTTTTTTTTTAAATATTGCAAAAGCCCGCGCCATATCTGAAGGGATTAGTTGGTGGCTTTCCACACCGGTGTCCCGGGTTCAATCCCACGCCTGGTGAAGTGGTCTTAGTGGTGGTCTAAGTGGTGGTTATTCTCCGAGTACTTCGGATTCCCCTACCAATCTTCCTTCCACCAAATTTTCCATCGTCATAATATCCCGGGCCAGTTAAAATTGGCCAATCCGTAGTCGCCTTTCCGAGTGGACTCCAACCCCCACTAAGCGAATGGAAAAATATTTTCAGTCATCTACGTTGGAATACAGGGGGTCAATTATTTTTTTGTTTATATGTAAAAATATTCTATAATAGCTCTAGCCTTAAGAGTAAAGGAACCTTAAGCAGCCACACACATTTTTCTTTTTTAAGAATAACTTGTGTAGCATTAGCAAAGGCAAGTCACAATATTTTCAGTAATATATTTCTACCCTCTCAGAAAGGACAGTTGTTTAACAACGAATAGCATTATCAATGCGTTTTACAGTCGAAACACAATCATTAAATTGTCTTTCATGCAGTCAGTGTATATGGAAAAGTTACTGCGCAGAACAAAATACACTACAAAAAATGTACACTCAATTTCCCAGTCTGGAGGCGGACATAGCATGGACAAGTGTGTCAACAGGTTTCCATAAAATTATACAATTCTGAAAAAGACTGCCTGTCTCTGAAACTTCGAGAACAATCTGCCACACTGCTCACATTTATACTCAACATTGTTACAGCCTAAAGCTCACAAATACACTAAGTTGTCTGTACACAAAGCAATGATTCTCTTTATATTTCTCTTTCATAAATTTACTTTTGATGTAATCATTCATAGATGACTCTTACGTAATTCATTGGGATCTTCGGTCGTACGAGTAATATAATTTGACTTGTGTATAAGAAATCTGTGACTACGAACTCAGTGGTCTCCAAGTCTGAAACTGCATCATATTAATGGATATTTGCCACAAAAATGAGAGACTTAAAAGCCAAATGTGTCGTTTTAGAATTTAGAATAACGTCCGATGCATTTGTACACATATTCGGCTATAGGCTACATAGTACATGCACTTTATGCATTCTAATCACTATGTTCTGCTTATGGCTATTTCTATGTTAAATATAATGAGCAGGTGACAGATCCTTTCTCTCAAAAATGGTCATGTGCATATTCCTTGAAATCATACAAAATTCTTAAACCTTATTAAACATAACGAAATTGTTAAGACTAAGTCCTCTTTAATGTGACACCATGTTGTCTGGTACATTGGTACCAGTATTTCAGATGTAAAATAAATAAAGAAAAGAATGTAAAATTGTCCCCGAGCTCAAGGAATTATCCACTACGCGATGAAGACGTATGGGGGAGTGGAAGTATAGATCCACATTTACCTAAAATCTGCACAAGCTGCATGTTTCTACGGAGTTTCACGCCCCGGCCGCTTTACCCCAGGAGAAGAACCAATGTTACCCATTGGATAGGAAGTTCCGGTGGACCACAGGGCGTGTTTAGATGATTTGAAGAAAATTCTTCACACTACAGAGACTCGAACTCCGACCCCTCCGTCGTTACGGCCGTAGCCACTCGCTATACCGAGAACGGTACCCTGGCTGCATGTAAAATATAAATAAACGAATTTTTATTCCAAGTGATTCCAAACTATGACCCTTGAATTCAGATGGAAGGGGTTCGAACTCAAGTCTGTTACTTGTTCATATTAAAAGGTAATTATTGTTATTGAATCGATACACCCTTTCAACGAATTTAACACCTCATATCGGTATTCTAAATAACGCTACATCCGGTCATTGAGATTAGCTCATTCTGACGTGCCCAAGACAGCAGACGTTTGCCACCCACTCACCTGAGGAAGGAAACAGATTCAACCTCCGAAACGTTCTCTTTTTAGAACACAAGAAGACAGACAACGTCCAAATATCAAATATTCCCAAGAATATATATACTTAATTTCACTTTAAGGCTTTTTCTGTTATAGGGAAATCGGTCGGGCCTCTCTAGTTCTTCAGCTTTGAATTTCTTCCACTTTGGGCTTGCAAGTTTAAACCTGTCGTTCAGTAAGCCCGAGGAACGCTCTCATAGTTACTTCAACCCGAATCTGTCTAACACACATCCCCGGGATTATCTATATTTAGCACTACAGCTCAGCTCGCACGAGTGATACTCGAGAACTTTCCTACAGACGCCTGTTGCTTGCAGGTGGGAGCAACGCGAAGCAACAAGTGGCGTCTCGGCAAAAGCGACGGCGTAATATTCAAGACAGACGCAGCTGACAAGCGAATATGTACATGATACCTCTTATCCAGACCTCATGACCAACACACCTAATAAGAGGGACAATACGCAGTCACTATCTGCATACGTACTGCTATCTTGAGATGTCCCCTTATTTAACCCTGTCTCCCTTTTTAATACTGTAGCCACGGGGAAAGACAAATTATAGACAATATTTTATAACGACACTAGTGCTAAATTATCAAAAAAAGTTAGGAGGTGTTTGCATAGCAAAACAATTACTGTAAGTCGGGTCGAGTTGTATCATAAATATTAGATGAACTACGGAAAAAGTTCTAAGAATAAATCGTGTCATTATTCTCTATGGGTCTTGCTCCCATAATTATTAGAAAATTACGCTCGACATATGCACAGAAGCTCACGTAGGTCTTGATACTGTCCCCCTGAATTGGCGGATTTCTGACCAAACTTGGGATGCGTGTACAAATTTTACAAACCCTGGCCACTTACTTACTTACTCATGGAGCTGAGCCCTACTTGAGGAGCCGCCAATTCTGCGGCTAATCTAGAATTTCCCAGCATTTTATGGAACCCCAAAATTCATCACCGTGTTCACAAGAGGCCTCCACCGATCCATATCCTGTGCCAGATGTATCCAATCCATACCATCCCATCCTATTTCTCTAAGATCCATTCTAATATTGTCGACCCACCTACGCCTTGGTCTTCCCTGTGGTCTCCTTCCTTCTGGCTTTCACACCAATATCCTATACGCATTCCTCGTCTCCCCCATTCGTGCTACATTACCTGCCCACCTCATCCTCCTCGACTTGATCACTCTAATTATACTTGGAGAAAAGTACAAGTTATGAAGCTCCTCATTATGCAGTTTCCTCCAACTTCCTATGATTTCATCTTTCTTTGGTCCAAATATTCTCAACACCCTGTTCTCGAACACCCTCAGTCTATGTTCCTCCAAACCTGACCACATTAGATTTAATGAAAATCGGTTTTGATGTTTCCGAGTTGATAAACATATCAAAGTTACTGATGGAATATTTAATAATAAAGGATACATCACACAACAACCTACGTGCGTTCTGTGGGCATTTCCACTAACAGATAATAATGGGGTGGAAATCTATGGTCGACCGTTGTACAGGGAAACTGAATGTACATTTTATACACAATATGCCGCTTCCATTCGTCTCTCAGTTTTCGACATAATTAAACCGAAGTCAATGCGAAACAACTGTTACGCTAAGCATACATTTCATAACTTTTTCTTTCTCCCTTCGATCTATTGTTATTTCTGTCTTCAAAAACTATACAACAAACAAGTATACATAGTGCTAAAACTGACACTTTACACGCACTTTATAACTGTCTCTTCCGCGCCTGAAAAAATTGCGTTGTTTTTTCTCCAAGCAGAGGTGTGGGGTGGGGTTTGGGCTTCTCCGCCACCCTCCCAGATGGTTTGCGAAAATAGAATTGAATACAAGAAAGAATAACACAAAAAAATATTGCAACAGGACGCCCCATATCTGAAGGGATTAGTAGCTGGCTTTCCACAGCGGTGTCCCGAGTTCCATACCAGGTCTGATCTAGTGGGATTTGTGGTGGACATATTGGCGGTTGTTCTCCGAGTACTTCAGATTCCCCTGCCAATCTTCATTCCACCAAATTCTCCATCGTCATAATATCCCGGGGCAGCTACAATTGGCCAATCAGTATGCGCCGTGCCGAGCAGACCTAGATGGGATTTGGAGAAGTTATAAGCTCAAAGACAAAGCGTGCAGGAGACCCTAGAAGAGGAACTCAGTGCAATTGAAAGTGAAAGCGTAAATGCTGAAGTGCAGTGGAATATAAAAAAATGCATGTTAGATATTATTAGTGAATTGGTTGGTAAAGATGAGAAGATAGCAAGAAAACCATGTGTTACACAGGAGATGATGAGTAAAATGGAGGAGTGAATGAAATGGAAGAATGTATACAAAGAAGGCAGGTGGAAATACAGGTGACTGAGGAATGAACTGAAAAGTGCAACGGACAGGGCCAAAAATGAATATCTTGAGAAGTTATGTAATGAGATTATAGAATTTCAAAGGACAGGATGTTATGATTTGATGTACATGAAGACAAAACAACTATGATGGAAAGAGAACCATGGGATTCAAAATATTGGCATCGAAGGTCCCAGGGGAATAGAGTATTAGATCAGAGGAAAGTGCTGAAAATTTGGGAAAATTATATTACAGATTTATATGATCGATCGAATCGGCCAGAAACCTTGGAAGTGGAACCGGAACAAGTAGATACAGACGAGAAAGGACCATATATTTTACAAGGTGAGGTGGAAACAGCTATCAAGGACATGAGGAATGGAAAGGGTACATGAGATGATGATGTACCTGAAGATGTGCTTAAGTTACTGGGAGAAGGTAGTGTGAAAACAATGAAAAAACTAATAAACAACATTTATGAAACTGAGGAGTTGCCAAAGGACTTTACAGAAGGGACAACGATTGCCTTAAAGAAAAAGACAAACGCTACAAAATGCAGCGACCATAGCACAATAAGCCTTATGGCACATTCATCAAAGTTAATAGCAAAGATACTTAAAAGAAGAAATGAAAGGAAAATAGAGGATATACTTGGAGAGGATCAGTTTGGATTTAGAAGAGGAAAAGGAACAAGGGATGCAATTGGGTGATGAGAATTATAGCAGAATGAACTTTCGAGATAGATGAAGAACTATGTGCTTGCTTTATAGACTGGCAGAATGTATTTAACCGTGTAAATTGGACCAAATTAATGCAGATCCTAAAGGAAACAGGTATCGATTGGCGTGAAAGAAGATTGATTAGTAAATTGTACATGGATCAGAAAGTTAGAGTGCGACTGCACTGAGGGGATGCAAGAAGTGTGAAGATTGGAAGAGGAGTTTGACAAGGATGCTGTTTATCACCAATTGTGTTCAACTTGTGAACTCTGAAATATGCAGATGACCTTGTGTTAATGGCTAAGGAAGAAACTGTGCTACAGGGTATGACTGATAGACTAATCAAAATTGGAAGGTGCTATAGCATGGAAATGAATGTGGAGAACACAAAAGTAAGAACAATTTTAAGACAACCAACTCCAGTCACAATAAAGATAGACCAAAAAAAACTGGAGAATGTGAAATATTTTAAATATTTGGGTAGCTTGTTAACAGATGATGGAAGGTGTACTTGTGAATTAAATCTAGGATTGCCATGGCAGAAACTGAATTTAGCAAGAAGAATCGTTTTACCAGCAAATTGGACTTCAATTTGAGAAAGATACTAGTGAAATGCTACATTTGGAGCATTGCTTTGTATGGAGCTGAAACTTGGACACTTAGGGTAGTAGATCAGAAACACTTGGAAAGCTTCGAAGTGTGGTGTTGGGGAAGGATGGAGAAGATCAGTTGGACCGATTATGTGAGAAATGAAGAAGTGTTATTTAGAGTCAGTGAGCAGAGGAATATCCTATACGAAATGAGAAAACGGAAGGCTAATTTGATTGGTCATATCTTACACGGTAACTGCCTTCTAAAAGAAGTTATTGAAGGAAAGATAGAGTGGCGGATAGAAGTGATCAGTAGAAAAGGGAGAAGACATAAGATGATGCTGGATGACCCTGGGGTCAGAAGAGGATATTTTCATTTGAAGGAGAAAGCTCTAGATCAAATTAAGTGGAGGAAATCTTTTGCAAGAGACTGTGGACCTGTCGTCTTGACCGATTATTGATGAATGAATGTAAAAATAGTCTATAATAGGTCTAGCCTCAGAAGAAAAGAAACTTTAAGCTGCCACACACATTTTTCTTTTTTAAGAATAACTTATGTAGCATTAGCAAAGGCCAGCCACAATATTTTCAGCAAAATATATTCTACCCTCGCAGAAAGGACAGTTGTTGAACAACGAATAGCATTATCAATGGGTTTTACAGTCGAAACGCAATTATTAAATTGACTTTCTTGAAGTCAGTTCTATGGATAAGTTACTGCGGATAGCAAAATACACTACAAAATCTGTACACTCAATTTCCCAGTCTGGAGGCGGACATAGCATGGACAAGTGTGTCAACAGGTTTCCATAAAATTGCACAATTCTGAAAACGCCTGCCTGTCTCTGAAACTTCGAGAAGAATCTGCCAATCTGCTCACATTTATACTCAGCATTGTTACAGCCTAAAACTCACAAATACACTAAGTTGTCTGTACACAAAGCAATGATTCTCTTTATATTTCTCTTTCATAAATTCACTTTTGATGTAATCATTCATAGGTGACTCTTATGTAATTCATTAGGGATGTTCCATCGTACGAGTAATATAATTTGACTTGTGTATAATAAATCTGTGATTACGAACACAGTGGTCTCCAAGTCGGAAACTACATCATATTAATGGATATATGCCACAAGAAAGCGAGACTGAAAAGCCAAATGTCTTATTTTAGAATTTAGAATAACTCTTGATGCATTTGTACATATATTTGGACGCATTCAAATCTATATGTTCTGCTTATGTCTAATTGTATCTTAAATATAATGAGCAGGTGACAGATCATTTCTCTCAAAAATTGTCATATGCATATTCCTTGAAATCATACAAAATTCTTAAACCTTACTATACGTAACAACATTATTAAGACTTAAGAGTCCTCTGGAATGTCACATCATGTTGTCTGGTACACTGGTACCAGCATTTCAGATGAACCTGCTACCCCGATCTCCAGGGAAGAATGTTCAAGAAAGGGGCAGCGGGTTCATTTCGATAGCTTCTCTCTGCCTGCCAAACTACACGGGATCACATCACAAAGTCTCTCATATACAGATAATACTTAAGAAAATTAAGAGTAAAAAGAATTTACACAGAGACAAACTCATGCAGCACAAACAACTGTTTTATTATTACAAATCAACAAAGGAAAATAGATTTAAATGCATGCTCTCCTGCATACACCTACCTTTCTGGAGGTTTCCTCTTGCACGTAAGGTAAAAATGGCTGTTCATCATTTAAATTTTACATATTCAGCTACAGGCTACAAGTTTATGCTGCATTAATATCTCCTATTAACGTGGGTGGGAAGGGAAGCCAGGAGAGCTCAGCCAATGCGGTGACCGATTTTGGGCTGGATGGCCACGGAACAGGGGTTTGTTTCTTGGTATGGCCTAGAAATATCTGCTCTCAACGAAATCCTGACTAACTTTGTGGCCACTCACACCCCTACGTATGTGAGTGGAGGACTCTTTCCATGGGGTTAAAAAGGCAAGCGAATGAAGCTGACCAATAGCCTCCATCATGTACCATTATTATGAATACTGGAGCCATACCTCCACTACCCCAATACGATTTCAGGGTGTGGAACTTCACAGATTAAACACAGGGAAAACTCCAACTTTATTGGCTGCACAGTTTTCTTAATATACTGCATCACAACAAAAGTTTCATGAAGTGGATTGCTGAACTCTGTCTTCCAGAATTCACCCAATTTAAGACACCATTACATTTTGCCAAAAGCATCTCAGTGGACATGAATGGGACAGAAGATCTCAAGAGGCATGGAGTGAGTGGGTGTGTGTGCTATTTCATACTGTTGCGATATCATACAAATCGCCGTGTTTAATTTCTGAAATATTAATGTCTCTTATAAAATTCACAAACTATTTATTACGTAAAACAGGATGCACTTAAACCACCAAAAAGACGAATTTCGAAGAATAAAATGTAATCTCAACAAAAACGAACATTTTTATATACTTTTAACTACAGAAGTGTTTACATATGCTTTAGAAGTAAAATTCCGTTAAATGTTATTTCAAATTAAAATCTCGAGAAATCAAATCTACTTTACTACATATTTAATTTTATTCTTTTAATATAATAAACTTGTACTTGTGTTCTAAATGTCAATTTAATGATTAATTTTCTCTACAAATATATAGATTCAGATCCTTTGAAGATGAAAGTGCTTGCATCTTGAAAGTCAAAAAGAATACACACGAAACAACTGTAGTTTCATTAAAATGCAGCAGATGTAGGCAGCATTGTGTGCAATCATTAGGGGAACTGGGAGCTCATTATTACCTCCCCCAATATATTAATGTTACATAAACTGAAATAAAAGAACAAGATAAAAGCTGGGTCCACGAGCTTAGAAAGAAATTGTTCAATAAATATCTAAATACCCAAGATTAAAAATATTTATTAAATGTTCAATATTATTCTGCATGCATATAGCCATTGCTAAGAGAGTGTGATACTTCAATTAAAAAACGAAAGGAACTATCTCATCTGTACAAATTAACAGGCTAATACTGCTTCCAGTTGCAAGTATGCAACTATATTTTTAAAAAAAAATCTCCAACAAAAATAATAATACCTCATCAAAAAACTTCTTATTCTGGCAGAACAGGGACAAAGTTTTACTCTAACAATTAGAACTGGCTATAATTTTTTAAGTATGGAACACACTATTTTTCTTAACTTTTAAATTTGGTGAAATAAAACCATGTATTTTATTGGAGAAATTGAAACAGAAATTGGTTTTTATTATCAAAATACTGAAGTGCATCAACATTTAATTTCTCATCTGTACAAATTAACAGGCTAATACTCCTTTCATTTGAGAGTATGTAATTATATTTTAAAATAATTCTTGAAAAATAACAACAAATGAAAAAAATTCTTATTCTGGCAGAACTGGGGCGAAGTTCTACTCTAAGAAGTAGCATTGGCAATAATTTTGGAAATATGAAACACACTATTTTTCTTAACGTTTAAATTTGGTGAAATAAAACCATGTATTTTATTGGAGAAGTTGAAACAGAAATTGGTTTTTACTATCAAAATACTGAAGTGCATCAACATTTAATTTCCTTCTGTACAACTTAACAGGCTAATACTCCTTTAGGTTGAGAGTTTGTAATTATATTTCAAAATAATTCTTCAACAAAAATTATAATACTCCATCAAAAGAATTCTTATTCTGTCAGAACTAGCATAGTGTTACTCTAGCAGGTAGCACTGGCTATAATTTTGGAAGTATGGAACAGACTATATTTTTTTCACTTTTTAACGGTTAAATTCGGTGAAATAAAATGATGTATTTTATTGGAGAATTTGAAACAGAAATTGAATTTTACTACCAAAATATTGAAATGCATCAACATTTGAATCAATTTCTTTTGGAAACAAATAAGAAAATCTGCCCAACTGCAGAAGAAAGATGCCTACCTGCACATTTATGGTCTTGGTCCCTCATCACACTTCCTCATCAGCTCATGTTGAAATGTGAGACAAACATCCACGATGAGCAGAAACTCACCACAGCGATCGCCTGTGTAAGAAACAACAACACTGCTACTACCGTAGGATTCTTAAATCTGTGCACAGAGCTACTTAGTTTTTTTTAATTAAATGCAAGATAAATTAATAAATTTACATTTTTTGAGGTGCGAAAAAAACACTAAAATCTAATTATATATAATTTTTCTACTAACTCTTCTATACTGAGGTACTTTTATTTTCATGTTCACTGAGCAGTAAAATGCTTTAACACATATTACCACCAGAAGGGGTGGGGCACCACGTTAGTTTAAGCAAAAGGGATGGAAAATTCGCACATTAACCCAAACTGACGCCATTTATAAACACTCTCATAGACCGACTATTCTACTGAGAATACAAGCATCAATATTCTCTTCCTTACACAATTCTAATTTTCGATTAGTAATATATTTCCATATCACAGTTCCCCCAACTCCGCATCTATGATCATGCTATCATATGGCTGTGACCAAAAAAAAAAAGATGTTGGATGCATGCATAAGGGGTGGTCCATACCGTCCCTTGCATTACAAACTCCAGTGTTCTCTTGTGATTTCGGGTAAATATTATTTCATATACAATGTCATTTTTTTGTAAAATTACCTGTTAATATCACCGTCTTTTAGTTTTACTTACATTTATTGCATAAGCAGCAACTTTTGACACACACACGACGCCTTACTATATGGATGGTCACAATTGCTAAATGTGAATTTATTAACGTAAATTTTATAGTGCAGCCTGTGTTTCCATAAAATTTTCTCCATTTTCAGACTCGAAATATAACATAAATTATTAATATTTCACTTCAAGAACAAGAATTCATAACTCTTAAACAACTTTTCGACTTTCGTCTCGTAATGGCGGACAGTTATCCCAAGCTACGCTTGCACAGCAAAAATGGCCAATGGCATCTTCAACTCGTAAAGGATGAAAAACTGTTCCTTTGGAAATTACCTTATGCTTTATGCTTCATTTTTCACAATTGTAATTAAATACATCAAACAAAGTTTAATTTACCATTATTATTGAATATTTAATAGTTTCTGATTTTATATAAATTTAATTAAATTTATACTGGAAAAATAAGTACAAAACGAAAGTAGTACGCAAGATTAAAATGGCGATGTCTTTTAGAATATTCCTTCAGGCAAAGTAATTGCAGAGCCTATATTGCCCACATGTAAATAATAATTAATTCTATTCCGTAGAACATACCGATTGTAAAGTTGAAAAATATTAATATTCCATCGGAAAGTGCAGCCCAGCTTCCTTATATAATCACAAGAACTTCCATACATTAATATTGCGTCTTCATCCAATTAAAAAATGGCGTGATCTCTTCTTGCTCATCTAAACAACGAACACAACTCCCCACACATATCAATGCGCCACAATTTTTCAAGGACTTGGTCACCTCAGAAACAAACATGATGCTCCCACACGTATTAGGATGCCAGCCGAACTACTTTGTCTCCGCGGAGACCTTCCAAAATTTGCACATGTTTTTAAGAAGGTGAGAGGGGGAAATGGAACTAATCCAGATAGAACAGGGACTACACGAAATACGATAACTCATTTATTTTATTATTTCATCACAACCTACGAATCATTTATTTTATTATTTCATCACAACCTACGAATGTAATCTCGCCACAAACAAGTAATATCCTATGTATTTTATATGTATAATAAATAAGGTAAAAGATGGTAAAATTGCCCCAGAGGTTAAGGAATTATGCACTACTCCATAAAGGCATATGGGGGAGTGGAAGTATAGATCCACATTTTCCTAAACTCGGCACTAGCTGCATGTTTCTGGTGAGGTTCACGCCCAGGCCTCTTTACCCCTGGATGAAGAGCCCCTATGACCCATTGGATAGGAAGTTCCGGTGGACCACAGGGCGTGTTTAGACGATTTGGAGAAAATTCTTGACCCTACAGAGACTCGAACTCCGACCCATCCGTCGTTACGGCCGTAGCCACTCGTTATACCGAGAAAGGTACCCTGGCAGCATGTAAAATATAAATAAACGAATTTTTATTCCAAATGATTTCAGAATATGACCCTTGAATTCAGATGGAAGGTGTTCTAACTCAAGTCTGTTACTTGTTCATATTAAAAGGAAATTATTGTTACTGAATCGATACACCCTTTGAACGAATTTAACACCTCATATCGGTATTCTAAATAACGCTACATCCGGTGATGGAGATTAGCTCATTCTGACGGGCCCAAGACAGCAGACGTATCCCACCCACTCACCTGAGGAAGGAAACAGATTCAACCTCCGAAACGTTCTATTTTTAGAACACAAGAAAACAGACAACGTCCAAAGACCAAGTATTCCCAAGAATATATACTTAATTTCACTTTAAGGGTACTTCCGTTATAAGGCAAAGGGTCGGGCCTCTCTAATTCAGTACAGTTCTTTAACTTTGAATTTTTTCACTTTGGGCTTGCAAGTTTAAACCTGTCGTTCAGTAAGACCGAGGAACGCTCTCATAGTTACTTCAACCCGAATCTGCCTAACACACATCCCGGATTATCTATATTTAGCACTACAGCTCAGCTCGCACGAGTGATACTCGGGAACTTTCCTACAAACGCTTGTCGCTTGCAGGTGGGAGCAACGCGAAGCAACAAGTTGCTACCCGGCCAACCGACGGCGTAATATGCAAGACAGACGCAGCTGACAGGCGAATATGTACATGATACAACTTATCCAGACCTCATTACCAACACACCTAATAAGAAGGACAATACGCAGTCACTATCTGCATACGTACTGCTATCTTCATATGTGCCCTTATTTAACCATGTCTCCCTTTTTAATATTGTAGCCACGTGGAAAGACACATTATAGACAAAATATTGTATTGTCACTAGTGCTAAATTATCAAAGCAAGTTAGGAGGTGTTTGCATAGCGAAACAATTACTGTAAGTCGGGTCAGGTTGTATCATAAAAATCAGATGGACTATGGAAAAAGTTCTAAAAATAAATCTATACACTTCTTGCTCCCACAATTATTAGAAAATTACGCTCGACATGTGCACAGAAGCTCGCGTAGCTCTTGATACTGTCCTCCTTTTAGGCGAAATTCTAACAAAAATTGGGATGCGTGTATAAATTTTACTAAAGCCTGTCGACATAATATTTAATGAAAATTAGTTTGCCTTTTTCCTAGTTTATAAACATATCGAAGTTATTGATGCAATATTTAATAATAAAGGATACATTACACAACAGCCTACGTGCGTTCTGCGAACATTTCCACTAACAGATAATAATGGGGTGCAAATCTGTGGTCGACCGTTGTACAGGGAAACTGAGTGTACATTTTATGCACAATATAAAGCTTCCATTCGTCTCTCAGTTTTCGAAATAATTGAAATGAAGTCAATGCGAAACAACTGTTACGCTATGCGTACATTTCCTGACTTGTTCTTTCTCCCTTCGATTGGGTGTTATTTCCGTGCTCAAAACCTGTTCAACACACAACTACACATAGTGCAGAAACTAACACATTACACAAAATTGATAACATTCCGCGCTTGTAAATAGTGCGTTGTTCTATCTCCACCACAAAGGGGGGGGGGTTCCTCCGTCAACCTCCAAGATGGTTTGAGAGAATAAAATGAAATACAAGAAAGATTAAGACAAATAAATATTTCTTTAAATATTTCAAAATGCCGCGTCATAGCTCAAGCGATTAGTCGCTGGCTTTCCACCGTTACGTCCAGGGTCTGATCCCAGGTCTGGTCAAGTGGGAATTGTGGTGGACAAAGTGGCGATGGGGCGGGTATTCTCCGAGTACTTCGGTTTCCCCTACCAATCTTCATTCCACCAAATACTCCATCATCATAATCTCCTGGGGCAGGTACAATAGATCAACAAGTCGCCGCCTTGCAGAGGGGACCCAGTTGGACTCCACCCCCCACTAAGCGAAGGGAAAGAAATCTTGAAACATCTACATTGAAATACAAGGGGTCAATTATTCTTTGGCAATAGGTAGAAACATTCTAAAATTACTGTAGCTTCAGGAGAAAAGGCCAGCCAAAATATTTTCAGTAAAATATCTTCTACCCTCCCAGAAAGGGCACTTGTTGAAAAACGAATAAGGTTATCAATGGGTTTTATAGTCGAAGCACAAACAATAAATTATCTTTGATGCAGTCAGTGTCTTTGATAAAGTTACTGGGCACAACAAAATTTGGTACAAATCTGTACACTCAATTTCCCAGTTTGGAGGCGGATATCGCATGGACAAATGTGTCAACAGGTTTCTATAAAATTACACAATTCTGAAAACGACTGCCTTCCTCTGAAACTTCGAGAAGAATCTGACGCACTGCTCACATTTATACTCAGCATTGTTACAGCCTCAAACCTCACACATGTACTTTTGATGTAACCTTTCATAGGTGACTCATGTGTAATTCATTAGGGATCTTCCATCATACGAGAAATATAATTTGACTTATGTATCAGAAATCTGTGATTACGACCACAGTGGTCTGTAAGTCTCAAACTGCCTGATATTAATGGATATTTACCACAAGAAAGAGAGACTGAAAAGCCAAATGTCTCGTTTTAGAATTTAGAATAACTTCTGATGCATTTGTACATATATTAGGACGCATTCAAATCTCTATGTTCTGCTTATGGCTATTTGTATGTTAAATATAATGAGCAGGTGACAGATCTTATCTCTCAAAAATTGTCATATGCATATTCCTTGAAATCATACAAAATTCTTAAACCTTATTAAACATAACGAAATTGTTAAGATTAGAGTCCTCTGGAATGTGACACCATGTTGTCTGTTACACACAGAGACTTACACAGAGACAAACTCATGCAGCACAAACAAACTGTTTTATTATTAAAAATCACCAAAGCAAAAGAGGTTTCAATGCATCACTCCTGCATACACCTACCTTTCTGGAAGTTCCTTCATACACGTAAGATAAAAATGGCTGTTGATCATTTCAATTTGACATATTCAGCTAGAGGCTTCAAGTTAATGCTGCATTAATAACACCTATTAATGTGGGTGGGAAGTGAAACCAGGATACCTCAGCCAATGCGGAGACCGATTTTGGGCTGGATGGCCACGGAACATGGGTTTGTTTCCTCGTATGGCCAAGAGATATCTGCTCTCAACGAAATCCTGACTGACTTTGGGGCCACTCAGACTCCTACGTATGGGAGTGGAGGACTCTTTCCATGGGGTTAAAAAGGCAAGCGAATGAAGCTGACCAATAGCCTCCATCATGTACCATTATTATGAATACTGGAGCCATACCTCCACTACCCCAATACGATTTCAGGGTGTGGAACTTCACAGATTAAACACAGGGAAAACTCCAACTTTATTGGCTGCACAGTTTTCTTAATATACTGCATCACAACAAAAGTGTCATAAAGTGGATTGCTGAACTCTGTCTTCCAGAATTTACCCAATTTAAGTCACCATTACATTTTGTCAAAAGCACGACAGTGGACATGAAGGGGACAAAAGATCTCAAGAGAGGCATGGAGTGAGTGGGTGTGTGTGCTATCTCATGCTGTTGCGATATTATACAAATCGCCATGTTTAATTTCTGAAATATTAAGGTTTCTTATAAAATTTCACATACTATTTCTTATGTAAAATAGGATGCACTTAAATCTTAAAAAAAGTCAAATTTCAAGGAATAAAATGTAATCTCAACAAAACGAACATTTCTATATACATTTAACTGCAGAAGTGTTGACGTATGCTTTGGAAGTAATATTCCGTAAAATATATTTCCTCTACAGATGCATATGTTTTTATATTTTTCAAAATTTTTCAAATTTAAAATTTCGAAAAATCAAATCTATTTTATTTCAGAAAATTAACTGTATTCATTTAACATAACACGCTTTTACTATTCTCGAAAGTTTCAATTATAGGACTAATAGATTCATATCCTTTGAAGGTGAAAATGGTTGCATCTTGAAAGTAAACAAGAATACACACGTAACAATTTTAGTATAATCAAAATGCAGCAGATATAGGCAGCATTGTATGCAATCATTAGGGGAACTGGGAGCACATTATTACCTCCCCCAATATATTAATATTACATAAACTGAAATAAAGAACAAGATAAAAGCTGGGTCCACGGGCTTAGAAAGAAATTGTTTAATAAATATGTAAATACCTAAGATTAAAAATATTTAATAAATATTCAATATTCTTCTGCATGCATATAGCCATTGTTAAGAGAGTGTGGTACTTCAATTAAAAAGAAAGGAAATTTCTCATCTGTACAAATATACAGGCTAATACTGCTTCCAGTTGCAAGTATGTAATTATATTTTAAAATTATTCTTCAAAAATAACAATAACAAATAAAAAAAATCTTATTCTGGCAGAACCAGCGCAAAGTTTTACTCTAACAATCAGAACTGGCTATAATTTTGGAAGCATAGAACACACTATTTTTCTTAACTTTTAAATTTGGTGAAATAAAACCATGTATTTTATTGGAGAAATTGAAACAGAAACTATTCTTTACTATAAAAATACTGAAGTGCATCAACATTTAATTTCTCATCGGTACAAATTAACAGGTAATACATACTGTTTAAGTTGCTAGTACGTAATTATATTTTAAAATAATTGTTTAACAAAAATTATAATAATGCATCAAAAGAATTTATATTCTGTCATAACTGGGGCAACTTTTTAGTCTAAGAAGCAGCATTGGCTATAATTTTGGAAATAAGGAACACACTCTTTTTCTTAACGTTTAAATTTGGTGAAATAAAACCATCTCTTTTATTTGAGAAGTTGAAACAGAAATTAGTTTTTACTATCAAAATACTGAAGTGCATCAACATTTAATTTCTCTTCTGTACAAATTAACAGGCTAATACTCTCTCAGTTGCGAGTATGTAATTATATGTCAAAATAATTCTTCAACAAAAATTATAATACTCCATCAAAAGAATTCTTATTCTGTCAGAACTAGCATAGTGTTACTCTAGCAGGTAGCACTGGCTATAATTTTGGAAGTATGGAACAGACTATATTTTTTTCACTTTTTAACGGTTAAATTCGGTGAAATAAAATGATGTCTTTTATTGGAGAAGTTGAAACAGAGATTGAATTTTACTACCAAAATATTGAAATGTATCAACATTTGAATCAAGTTCTTTTGGAAACAAATAAGAAAATCTGCCCAACTGCAGAAGAAAGAGGCCTACCTGCACATTTATGGTCTTGGTCCCTCATCACACTTCCTCATCAGCTCATGGTGAAATGTGAGACAAACATCCACGATGAGCAGAAACTCACCATAGCGATCGTCTGCGTAAGAAACAACAACACTGATACTACCGTAGGATTCTTAAATCTGTGCACAGAGCTACATAGTATTTTTTTTAATTAAATGCAAGATAAATTAATAAATTTACATTCTTTTTGGTGCGAAAAGAAGCACTAAAATCTAATTATATATAATTTTTCTACTAACTCTTCTATACTGAGGTACTTTTATTTTCATGTTCACTGAGCAGTAAAATGCTTTAACACATATTACTACCACCAGAAGGGGTGGGGCACCACGTTAGTTTAAGCAAAAGGGATGGAAAATTCGCACATTAACACAAACTGAAGCCATATATAAACACTCTCATAGTCCGACTTTTCTACTGAGAATACAAGCATCAATATTCTTTTCCTTACACAATTCTAATTTTCGATTAGTAATATATTTCCATACCACAGTTCCCCCCACCCCACATCTGTGACCAGGCTATCGTGTGGCCGTGACCAAAAAAAAATGTTGAATGCATAGGTAAGGGGTGGTCCATTCCGTCCCATGCATTCCAAACTCAAATGTTCTCTTGTGATTTCGCGTAAGCATTCCTTCATATATAATATCAATTTGTTGTAAAATAGCCAGTGAATATCAACGTCTTTTAGTTTTACTTACTTTTAATTCATTCGCAGCAACTTTGGACACACATGACGCTTCACTATATGGATGATCACAATTGCTATATGTGAATTTCTTAATGTAAATTTTATAGTGCAGCATGTGTTCAATAGAATTGTCTCCCTTTTCATACTCGAAATATAACAACAAATATTAATATTTCACTTCATAAACAAGAATTCATACCTCTTAAATAACATTTCTACTTTCGTCTCGTAATGGCGGACTGTTATCACAAGCTACGCTTCCACAGCAAAAATGGCCAATGGCATCTTCAACTCGTAAAGCGTGAAAAACTATGCGTTTGGAAATTACCTTATGGTTTATGCTTCTTTTTACACAATTGTAATTAAATACATCAAATAAAGTTTAATTTACAATTATTATTGAATATTTAATATTTTCTGATTTTATATAAAATTAATTAAATTCATACTGGAAAAATAAGTACAAAAAGAAAATAGTACGCAAGATTAAAATGGCGACGTCTTTTAGAATATTCCTTCAGATAAAGTAANTGCAGAGCCTATATTGCCCACATGTAACTCATAATTCATTCTATTCCGTACAACATACCTATTGTAAAGTTGATTAATATTTCGTCTTCATCCAATTAAAAGTGGCGTGATCTCTTCTTGCTCATCTAAAGAACGAACACAGCTCCCCACACATATCAATGCGCCAGAATTTTCAAGGCCTAGGTCACCTCAGAAACAAACACGATGCTCCCACACGTATTACGAAGCCAGCCGAACTATTTCGTCTCCGCGGAGACCTTCCAAAATTTGCACATGTTATTAAGAAGGTGAGAGGGGGAAATGGAACTAATCCAGACAGAACCGGGGCTACAAGAAACACCATAACTCATTTATTTTATTATTTCATCACAACCTACGAATGTAATCTCGCCACAAACAAGTAATATCCTATGTATTTTGTATGCAAAATAAATAAAGTAAAGAAGATAATTGTTACCGAGCTCAAGGAATTATCCACTACGCGATGAAGACGTATGGGGGAGTGGAAGTATAGATCCACATTTATCTAAAATCTGCACTAGCTGCATGTTTCTACTGAGGTTCACGCCCCGGCCTCTTTACCCCTGGATGAAGAGCCCCTATTACCCATTGGATAGGACGTTTCGGTGGACCACAGGGTGTCTTTAGACGATTTGGAGAAAATTCTTGACCCTACAGAGACTCGAACTCCGACCCATCCGTCGTTACGGCCGTAGCCACTCGTTATACCGAGAAAGGTACCCTGGCAGCATGTAAAATATAAATAAACGAATTTTTATTCCAAATGATTTCAGAATATGACCCTTGAATTCAGATGGAAGGTGTTCTAACTCAAGTCTGTTACTTGTTCATATTAAAAGGAAATTATTGTTACTGAATCGATACACCCTTTCAACGAATTTAACACCTCATATCGGTATTCTAAATAACGCTACATCCGGTGATGGAGATTAGCTCATTCTGACGGGCCCAAGACAGCAGACGTATCCCACCCACTCACCTGAGGAAGGAAACAGATTCAACCTCCGAAACGTTCTATTTTTAGAACACAAGAAAACAGAAAACGTCCAAAGACCAAGTATTCCCAAGAATATATACTTAATTTCGCTTTAAGGGTACTTCCGTTATAAGGCAAAGGGTCGGGCCTCTCTAATTCAGTACAGTTCTTTAACTTTGAATTTTTTCACTTTGGGCTTGCAAGTTTAAACCTGTCGTTCAGTAAGACCGAGGAACCCTCTCATATTTACTTCAACCCGAATCTGCCTAACACACATCCCGGATTATCTATATTTAGCACTACAGCTCAGCTCGCACGAGTGATACTCGAGAACTTTCCTACAAACGCTTGTCGCTTGCAGGTGGGAGCAACGCGAAGCAACAAGTTGCTACCCGGCCAACCGACGGCGTAATATGCAAGACAGACGCAGCTGACAGGCGAATATGTACATGATACAACTTATCCAGACCTCATTACCAACACACCTAATAAGAAGGACAATACGCAGTCACTATCTGCATACGTACTGCTATCTTCATATGTGCCCTTATTTAACCATGTCTCCCTTTTTAATATTGTAGCCACGTGGAAAGACACATTATAGACAAAATATTGTATTGTCACTAGTGCTAAATTATCAAAGCAAGTTAGGAGGTGTTTGCATAGCGAAACAATTACTGTAAGTCGGGTCAGGTTGTATCATAAAAATCAGATGGACTATGGAAAAAGTTCTAAAAATAAATCTATACACTTCTTGCTCCCACAATTATTAGAAAATTACGCTCGACATGTGCACAGAAGCTCGCGTAGCTCTTGATACTGTCCTCCTTTTAGGCGAAATTCTAACAAAAATTGGGATGCGTGTATAAATTTTACTAAAGCCTGTCGACATAATATTTAATGAAAATTAGTTTGCCTTTTTCCTAGTTTATAAACATATCGAAGTTATTGATGCAATATTTAATAATAAAGGATACATTACACAACAGCCTACGTGCGTTCTGCGAACATTTCCACTAACAGATAATAATGGGGTGCAAATCTGTGGTCGACCGTTGTACAGGGAAACTGAGTGTACATTTTATGCACAATATAAAGCTTCCATTCGTCTCTCAGTTTTCGAAATAATTGAAATGAAGTCAATGCGAAACAACTGTTACGCTATGCGTACATTTCCTGACTTGTTCTTTCTCCCTTCGATTGGGTGTTATTTCCGTGCTCAAAACCTGTTCAACACACAAGTACACATAGTGCAGAAACTAACACATTACACAAAATTGATAACATTCCGCGCTTGTAAATAGTGCGTTGTTCTATCTCCACCACAAAGGGGGGGGGGTTCCTCCGTCAACCTCCAAGATGGTTTGAGAGAATAAAATGAAATACAAGAAAGATTAAGACAAATAAATATTTCTTTAAATATTTCAAAATGCCGCGTCATAGCTCAAGCGATTAGTCGCTGGCTTTCCACCGTTACGTCCAGGGTCTGATCCCAGGTCTGGTCAAGTGGGAATTGTGGTGGACAAAGTGGCGATGGGGCGGGTATTCTCCGAGTACTTCGGTTTCCCCTACCAATCTTCATTCCACCAAATACTCCATCATCATAATCTCCTGGGGCAGGTACAATAGATCAACAAGTCGCCGCCTTGCAGAGGGGACCCAGTTGGACTCCACCCCCCACTAAGCGAAGGGAAAGAAATCTTGAAACATCTACATTGAAATACAAGGGGTCAATTATTCTTTGGCAATAGGTAGGAATATTCTAAAATTACTGTAGCTTCAGGAGAAAAGGCCAGCCAAAATATTTTCAGTAAAATATCTTCTACCCTCCCAGAAAGGGCACTTGTTGAAAAACGAATAAGGTTATCAATGGGTTTTATAGTCGAAGCACAAACAATAAATTATCTTTGATGCAGTCAGTGTCTTTAGTAAAGTTACTGGGCACAACAAAATTTAGTACAAAATCTGTACACTCAATTTCCCAATTTGGAGGCGGATATCATGGACTAATGTGTCAACAGGTTTCCATACAATTACACAATTCTGAAAACGACTGCCTTCCTCTGAAACTTCGAGAAGAATCTGACGCACTGCTCACATTTATACTCAGCATTGTTACAGCCTCAAACCTCACACATGTACTTTTGATGTAACCTTTCATAGGTGACTCATGTGTAATTCATTAGGGATCTTCCATCATACGAGAAATATAATTTGACTTATGTATCAGAAATCTGTGATTACGACCACAGTGGTCTGTAAGTCTCAAACTGCCTGATATTAATGGATATTTACCACAAGAAAGAGAGATTGAAAATCCAAATGTCTCGTTTTAGAATTTGGAATTTAGAATAACTTCTGATGCATTTGTACATATATTAGGATGCATTCAAATCTATATGTTCTGCTTATGGCTGTTTGTATGTTAAATATAATGAGCAGGTGACAGATCCTTTCTCTCAAAAATGGTCATATGCATATTCCTTGAAATCATACAAAATTCTTACTTAACAAAATTATTAAGACTAGCGTCCTCTGGAATGTGACACCATGTTGTCTGGTAAATTGGTACCAGTATTTCAGATGAACCTGCTACCCCGATCTCCAGGGAAGAATGTTCAAGAAAGGGGCAGCGGGTTCATTTCGATAGCTTCTCTCTGCCTGCCAAACTACACGGGATCACATCACAAAGTCTCTCATATACAGAGCATACTTAAGAAAAGTAAGAGTAAAAAGGACTTACACAGAGACAAACTCATGCAGCACAAACAACTGTATTATTATTACAAATCACCAAAGGAAAAGATATTTAAATGCATGCTCTCCTGCATACACCTACCTTTCTGGAGGATTCCTCTTGCACTAAGGTAAAAATGGCTGTTCATCATTTAAATTTTACATATTCAGCTACAGGCTACAAGTTTATGCTGCATTAATATCTCCTATTAACGTGGGTGGGAAGGGAAGCCAGGAGAGCTCAGCCAATGCGGTGACCGATTTTGGGCTGGATGGCCACGGAACAGGGGTTTGTTTCTTGGTATGGCCTAGAAATATCTGCTCTCAACGAAATCCTGACTAACTTTGTGGCCACTCACACCCCTACGTATGTGAGTGGAGGACTCTTTCCATGGGGTTAAAAAGGCAAGCGAATGAAGCTGACCAATAGCCTCCATCATGTACCATTATTATGAATACTGGAGCCATACCTCCACTACCCCAATACGATTTCAGGGTGTGGAACTTCACAGATTAAACACAGGGAAAACTCCAACTTTATTGGCTGCACAGTTTTCTTAATATACTGCATCACAACAAAAGTTTCATGAAGTGGATTGCTGAACTCTGTCTTCCAGAATTCACCTAATTTAAGGCACCATTACATTTCCTGTCAAAATCTGACGGTGGACATGGTAGGAACAAAAGATCTCAAGAGAGGCATCAAGTGAATGGATGTGTGTGCAATACTGTCGCGATATCATACAACTCACAATTGTTTAATTTCTGAAATATTAAGGTTTCTTATAAAATTTCACATACTATTTCTTATGTAAAATAGGATGCACTTAAATCTTCAAAAAGGCAAATTTCAAGTAATAAAATGTAATCTCAACAAAACGAACATTTCTATATACATTTAACTGCAGAAGTGTTGACGTATGCTTTGGAAGTAATATTCCGTAAAATATATTTCCTCTACAGATGCATATGTTTTTATATTTTTCAAAATTTTTCAAATTTAAAATTTCGAAAAATCAAATCTATTTTATTTCAGAAAATTAACTGTATTCATTTAACATAATACGCTTTTACTAGTCTCGTAAGTTTCAATTATAGGACTAATAGATTCACATCCCTTGATGTTGAAATGGTTGCACCTTGAAAGTCACAAACAATGCACACGTAACAACTTTAGTAAAATTAAAATGCAGCAGATGTTGTAGGCAGCATTGTGTGCAATCATTAAGGGAACTGGGAGCACATTATTACCTCCCCCAATATATTAATGTTACATAAACTGAAATAAATGTACAAGATAAAAGCTGGGTCCACGAGTGTAGACAGAAATTGTTTAATAACCATCTAAATACCCAAGATTAATAATATTTAATATTTATTCAATATTCTTCTGCATGCATATAGCCATTACTAAGAGGGTGTGGTACTTCAATTAAAAACGAAAGGAAATTTCTCATCTGTAAAAATTAACAGGCTAATACTCCTTTCAGTTGCGAGTATGTAATTATACTTATTAATTCTTCAAAAATAACAATAACAAATCAAAAAAATCTTATTCTGGCAGAACTGGGGCAAAGTTTTACTCTAAGAAGTAGCATTAGCTACAATTTTGGAAATATGAAACACAATATTTTTCTTAACGTTTAAATTTGGTGAAATAAAACGATGTCTTTTATTGGAGAAGTTGAAACAGA
Source organism: Cryptotermes secundus (assembly GCF_002891405.2). Lineage (NCBI taxonomy): Eukaryota > Metazoa > Arthropoda > Insecta > Blattodea > Kalotermitidae > Cryptotermes > Cryptotermes secundus. The sequence continues at coordinate 41,840 of NW_019733890.1, forward strand.
AATTGTTTTTACTATCAAAATACTGAAGTACATCAACTTTTAATTTCTCGTCTGTACAAATTAACAGGCTAATACTCTTTCAGTTGCGAGTATGTAATTATATTTTAAAATAATTCTTCAACAAGAATAATGATACTGCCTAAAAAGACTCTTATTCTGGCAGAACTGGGGCAAAGTTTTACTCTAACAAGTAGCACTGGCTATAATCTTGGAAGTATGGAACACACTATATTTTTTCACTTTTTTGCGGTTAAATTTGGAGAAATAAACTATGTCTCTTATTGGAGAAGTTGAAACAGAAATTGGTTTTTACTACCAAAATATTTAAGTGCATCAACATTTATCGTATTTCAAGTTCTTTTGGAAACAAGTAAGAAAATTTATTAATGAAGACCTCTGCCCAACTGCACAAGAAATGGGCCTACCTGCACATTTATGGTCTTGGTCCTTCATCAAACTTCCTCATCGGCTCATGTTGAAATGTGAGACAAACATCCACGGTGTGCAGAAGCTCACCACAGCGATCGTCTGCGTAAGAAACAACAATACTGCTACTACTGTAGGATTCTTAAATCTGTGCACAGAGCTTCATAGTATTTTTTTTAAATTAAATGCAAGATAAATTAATAAATTTACATTCTTTGAGGTGCGAAAAAAGCACTAAAATCTAAATAAATAAAATTTTTCTACTAACTCTTCTATACTGAGGTACCTTTTTTTATGTTCACTGACCAGTTAAATGCTTAAACACATATTACTACCACCAGAAGGGGCGGGGCACCACGTTTCAGCAAAAGGGTTGGAAAATTCGCACATAAACCCAAAATTAAGCCATTTATAAACACTCTCATGGATCGACTATTCTACTGAGATACAAGCATCAATATTCTTCCTTACACAATTCTCATTTTGATTAATAATATATTTCCATACCACAGTTCCCCCAACTCCACATCTGTGACCAGGCTATCATGTGGCCGTGCGCGTAAAAAACATTGAATGCATGCATGAGGGGTGGTCCATTCCGTCCCATGCATTCCAAACACCAATGTTCTCTTGTGATTTCGCGTAAATATTCCTTCATATATAATGTCAATTTATTGTAAAATAGCCAGTGGATATCAACGTCTTTTAGTTTTACTTACTTTTAATGCATGCGCAGCAACTTTGGACACACATGACGCTTCACTATATGGATGATCACAATTGCTACATGTGAATTTCTTAACGTAAATTTTATAATGCAGCCTGTGTTTCAATAAAATTGTCTCGCTTTTCATAATCGAAATATAACAACAGATATTAATATTTCACTTCATAAACAAGAATTCATACCTCTTAAATAACTTTTCTACTTTCGTCTCATAATGGCGGACTGTTATCCCAAGCTACGTTTCCACAGCATAAATGGCCAATGGCACCTTCAACTCGTAAAGCATGAAAAACTGTTCCTTTGGAAATTACCATATACCCTAAGCTTCAATTTTCACACTCGTAATTAAATATATCATATAAGCTTCAATTTACAATTATTATTGGATATTTATTATTATTTAATTTGATAAAAACTAATTAAATTCATACTGGAAAAGTAAGTACAAAGGATTGTATTGCGCAAGATTAAAATGTCGACGCCTTATGGAATATTCCTTGAGATAAAGCAATTGCTGGTTCTATGTTACTGACACGTAAATAATAATTAATTCTAATCCGTAAAACATACCTATTGTAAAGTTGAAAAATATTGGAAATCCACCAGCTTCCTTATATAATCACAAAAAGTTGGATAGATTGATATTGCGTCTTCGTCCACTAAAAAATAAGCGTCTTGTGGTCTTGCTCATTTAAAGAATTTACACAACTCGCCACACATATCAATGCGCCAGGCGGACTACTTCTCGCCAGAGCGAAGCTTTCAGAATTTCCACGTACTTGCTCACCTCATAAACACGACCCTCCACATATAATGATATGCCAGGCGAACTCCTTCGCCCTTGCGAAAACCTTCCAAAATTTCCACCAATTATTAAGAAGCTGAACGCGGAAAACGGGACTATGTCACATTGAACCAGATCTGCACCTAGCATAACTCATTTAATTTATTATTTTATCCACACAACCTACGAATGTAATCTCGCCACAAACAAGTAATATCCTATATATTTTTTATGTAAAATAAATAAGGTAAAGTTAAAAATTTCCCTGACCTCAAGGAATAATGCACTACGCCATGAAGGCGTATGGGGGCGTGGAAATATTGATCCACATTTTCCTAAAATCTATACACTAACTGGAGGTGGCTGTTAAGCTCCAAGCCCCGGCCGTTTTACCCAGGGGAAAGAGCCACCGTTACCCATTCGTTAGAGGTTTCGGTCGGCCCAAGGTCGTGTCTGGACACCATTGTAGCGTCTCTATTAATCACATTTACGTCATGGCTTAGGCCGCGGCATAGCTCAAGCTGTTAGTTGCTGGCTTCCCACCGCGGCGGCCCGGGTTCGATCCCGGGTCTGGTCAAGTAGGATTTGTGGTGGAAAAAGTGGCGCTGGGGCAGGTTTTTTCCGAGTACTTCGGTTTCCCCTGCCAATCTTCATTCCACCAATTGCTCCACAATCATCCTCACCTATCATCTGGGGTTGGTACAATAGGCCAGAAGTGGCCGCAGTACAAGGGACTTAGGCCCACCCCACTAGCAATAAAAAAATAACATTTTACATTGTTATTACAAGTGGACCTCAACTTGGTATTTACATGAAGGGGTCCCACGACTGAAAGGAGAATCTGGAGGCTGACATATTCCCCGTACATGAAGGTTATACTTTGACAGTGTTTTCACGACGCCTCCTGAACTGCATAAGATCAGCTCATGCAACATTCGTTCTCGACCACACACGATCGGAATTATTGTACAAGCGAGCCGTGTGAAATTTCTCGCGAAAGCTTGCGACCCCGACCAAGAGACGGTTGCTTGAGCTATGCTTGCACTGGCTGACAGGGCAACAAGACCCCACGCAGCCACAGGTTAACTACTGGTCTCTCCATGCAATATATTTGTCTTTACAGCGTGTGTTCTTTTTTGCAAATACTTCTAACGCTAGCAGTATTGTGTCACAGCACGCATGCTATTATTTTAACAACTTACTGGTATTATGTGAGCCAGGGTGGAGTGGTCGGTATAGCGACTGACTACGGACTGGACGACTGAGGGTTCAGAGTTCGTATCCCGGCGGTGCCAAGAATTTTCTCTCCTCTACGTCGTCCAAACAGGCTCTGGGTCCCACACAACCTCCTATCCAATGGGTACCGGGGACCCTTTCCCAGGGGTAAAGCGATCGGAGCGGAAGCTCACTACTCACCTCCGACCAATGCCGGTCGAGAAAATGTGGATTTATAATCCACTTCCCCATACGTCTTCATAACATAGTGCTTAATTTGTTGAGCACAGGGGCAATTTACTGGTATTATACGACAAGTTAGGAAAGGTATGCAGAATCACTCACTTTTAATTATCTCGAATACTGAAAGATTTACAGTTAAAAATGTACTGGCCATAAATATGTGCTTCAATATTTGATGCAAATTTGTGGAATGAATATTTCGTGACTTCAGTTTCGGAAGCGCTCGCGCGCGCACGCATACAGCCCTACATGTAGCCGCTGAATCGACTCTGATTAAGTAAGATTTCAGATTTTCACGGCGGTGACTATGAAGAAAACAGTCTTCTGGGATGTGGCACCGTGTAGATATTGTGTTAACCGACGTTTCAGAGGAACGTATCGCCTCAATCTTCAGGGTCTATTTGCATCTGCTCACGCTGGTTCTTGGCTTGCGGGTTTTCTTTTTTTCTTCTACCCTGAAGACGGAGGCGATACCTTCCTCCGAAACGTCGGTTAACACAATATCTACACGACACCACATCCCAGAAGACTGCTTTCTTCCGACACTTATTAGCTTTGACAATGAAGAATATTACAGAAACTTCTAATTTTCTGTTTTTATTGAAATAGGACACTAATGGGTACATTACATGAAGACATAGGTGAATTTCTGCGCAATTCTGACACACATTTTATTTCCACTACACTGTTACCGTGAGCTTTGCTGTGTTCGAGTTAATTGTGACAAATTGTTAGCACATACTTTACTGTAGTTTCTGACATGGTTTCTCCCCCCATACAGACCTTCTCCAACTATTCCTCCAGTTAAGTCGCCAGTTGACCGTTCCCGTCTCAAGGAACCCCCAACTAATACCCTCCCCCCCCCTCTGTGACAACTGCCCTCCAACAGCCGTCAAGGAATAACTGAAGACACAGGTAAAGGTGAAGTTCTCCCTGTGCTTAACTAATTAAGCACTACGCCATGAAGGCGTATGGAGAAGTGCATGTATAGATCCACATTTTCTTGACCTCGGCACTAGTTGGATGTGAACCGCCAAATTCACGCCCCGGCCGCTTTACCTCCGGGGACAGAGCCCGAGGTCCCCACTGGATAGGAGGCTGAGTGGACCCCAGAGCCGGTCTCGACGATTTGAGGACAGAAAATTTTTGACTCTACAGGGACTCGAATTCAAGTAAAAGTACAGAGGGTTCTTAAAAATAAAATGTAGTATCTGACGTCATCATGGTAGTGAATATCAGGATTACACTCCTCTGGCATGTGATACCACACTGTGTTATATATGGTCGCCGAAGTTTCGAGGAACCTGCTGCCTCCATCTTCAGTGTAAAGGGGTGAAGATGGAGGCAGCAGGTTCATCCAATACACAGGTGCTTATTTACCACATTACACAATATAATTTTCCACACAACTGTAATCTTCAGCAGAACATTTACAAATTAAAATTATGAGTAAAAAGGAATTACAAGAAAACAAATAAATTCGAAATATCGCACAGAAATAATAATCAAATCATCCATTCTGTAACAAAACGAAATTCACACACCTAATTAAGTTTATGCGTGTACACCTACCTCGCAAGAAGTTGTCATGCACTTAAGTTAAACCCACCGCCCATTGCTTAAAATTTACGACTTTTTCACCACACTGTAAGTTATGAGTTAGAGGGATTAATTTGCAAGCTGCCCGTAGTATATCCTGTTAATTTGTGTGGGAACTGAATGTGCAGTTCACTCACGCCTACTCACCTCTACATTATAAAAATGTTCATGGAAGTGGATTCTTCAGTTTCGTAAAATATATTTTAAAAATAAACTAAGTCACACAATTAAATACATATTTTTCCTCTCAGAGCACATTGACTACCGTTAATATCTCCCCTAGTAACAGTAAAGTCACTTGCGCTTTGCCTGCCAAGTTCCATGACATTCTCACAACGAGCAGCACTAACCACTTTCTGGCAATGGTGATACAATGCCTTTTATGGAACGCAGAAACTAATTTATATTATTACATTCAGATTTACTACAAACTTCGAGAGGTCAAAAATTCCTGCACGATCTGCTCCACTTTACCATATTACATCAATTACAAATAGCTCAAGCTGAATATTCTGTGCTGTTCATTTTTCTACCCAGCTGTAAACCATGTTGTCCTTCATATACTCACCTGTATCCTGAACGCCTATTTTGGCCATTGAACGTTCAAACACAATATCTGAACAATCACTTTTCCACTGTCTGTGAGAAGTATTACAAAGGGCACTGAAGGAGCAAAGGATATCGCGAAAGAAAATGGCTTTGTGCGCTGCAGCTTTACGTCAATATTTCTCAAGGGTCTATGGTGCTTAAATGCCGAAAAATGAGATATACTTTCTGTAGCAAGCAACAGATTCTTGTTCTCTTAAATTTTAAATTCCCATAGAAGGGAGGGTGGAGTCCAGTTGGGTCCACTCGGCACGTCGGTTACTGATTGTCCTATTGTACCTGCCCCGGGTGATGATAGAGAATTTGGTGGAATGTAAATTGGCAAGGGAAACGGAAGTACTCGGAGAAAAACTGCCCCAGCGCCACTTTATCCACCAC
>NW_019733891.1:0-984 GCF_002891405.2 Cryptotermes secundus
CAGAAAATTAAAGTAATTCCATAAATTAGAGTCATATCTATAAAAATAGTTTGAAATTCGTTATATTAACTTGAAAAAGTCAGAGAATTTTATGTTAAAATTATATAGATTTCCTTGAATTCGTTCAAAATACAGTTAAAATTCCTTACAATACCTTCAAATCGTTCAAAATGTCTTTAAATTTCCTGAAATATTATGTAAATCGTCGAAGAATGTGTTAGAATTCCTGGATTTTAAGTGAAATATTTTACAAAATATTTGATAATATTTATATTAATTAAAATCGAGAAATAATTTTAGTTTGAAGTTACATGAATTAGGTTGAAGAAGGTCAACATTAGTTTAGAATTCCTTAAATTATCATGAAATCCATCAAAATTTGATTAAAATGGAGTTAAATTTAATTTCATCAAAGAATTGCAAAGATTTCCAAAAATTCAAGTGGAAAATTTGAACATTTGTTGAAGTTCTTAGTATTATCTTGAAATTTGGAATAGTATTTGGTCAAAATTTCATAAATTACGTTCAAATCATTTCAAAATTTTGTTTATATTCGTTAAAAGTAACATAAAATCTATCAAAAGTGACTTAAATTTCCCTAATGCAAAGTGGGAATCATCAATGAATACGACAGTATACCTTTTAATAAGAATTCCTTCACATATTGTGTGTAAATTATCATATTACCGTGAAATCTTAAAAGAATTTTCGGAAAGAATTTTATAGAAAACGTTAATTTCGTTCAAAATTGGTTTAAATTATTTTAAGTAACTTAGAATTACTGAAAATATGATTAAAACACATTAGATAATATAATAATTAACATAAATTTTAAGGTATTCCTTTTTTAGAGTTAAATATTTTATAAATTTTTCGAAATTCTTTATTTTAATTTGAAATAGTTAAATAATTGTAGGTTAAAATTATATAGATTTCGTTGAATTCTTCAAAATTTAATAGAAATTTTTAAATTACCTTAGAATC
>NW_019733892.1:0-203 GCF_002891405.2 Cryptotermes secundus
ATTTTAGGAACGAAAATCTAGCAATTTAGCAAGCTAGCAACTCAAGGTTAGCAAACTATCAACGGCAGGCTAGCAAGGTAGCAACACAAAGCTTGCAAGCTAGCAACGCAATGCTAGCCAGCTAGCAACGGAAAGCTAGCAAGCTAGAAACGCAAAGCTAGCAAGCTAGCTACGCAAAGCTAGCAAGCAAGAAATGCAAAGTA
>NW_019733892.1:386-487 GCF_002891405.2 Cryptotermes secundus
AAGCTGGCAATCTAACAACGAAAACTGGCAAATAAGCAACGAAATCTTGGAAAGCAAGAAACAAAACTGGCAAACTAGCAACGCATATTTAACAAGCTGGC
>NW_019733893.1:0-518 GCF_002891405.2 Cryptotermes secundus
GCATGGCGTGTTGCTGGAATTGGTCTGAGGCGGGCCATATATTGGAGGAGTTGGGTGATGAGGTGCGCTGGATCCACTGGCTTGGCAGTCGGAGTTAGCTCTCCTGGTATTCTTAGTGGCTCGCCATACACGAGCTCAGCTACTGATGCCTGCAGGTCCTCTTTCAATGCCGTGCGGATTCCAAGGAGAACCAGGGGTAGGGCTTCTGTCCAGCGTTGGTCTGCGTGGCACATGATGGCTGCCTTTAGTGTTCGGTGGAAACGTTCCACGAGTCCGTTAGCCGCTGGGTGGTGAGCAGTTGTTGGCGAGAGTTGAATGCCACAGAGCTTGGCCAGGGAGTGGAGAGTTGAGATTCAAACTGACGTCCCTGGTCGGTGGTGATGGTCTGTGGGCATCCAAAGCGGGATATCCAGCCGGTAAGTAGGGCTCGTGCCACTGTGTCGGCTGTAATGTTCGGGATGGGGATGGCTTCTGGCCAACGGCTGAAACGGTCGACTGGAGTGAGGGCCGCTGTGTCG
>NW_019733893.1:877-67102 GCF_002891405.2 Cryptotermes secundus
GGTCTGCACAGAGGGCTGCGGCCTCCAAGTTGCTCTCGTTCTGGCCGGCGAGGAAGCTCTGCACGTTGCGGGGTAGCCGGCAGGTCCAGACGCTTCGGATGACGTTATCAGACACATCTGGTGCGAGACTTTTGAGGTACCTCAGGAACTGGGACGGCTTACGATCGCCAATTTCCTCGACCGTGAGGATTTGCCGGATGCGCTGCTCTGGCGATGGGGATAGCCGCCTCATAAGCTCGGTCCTTAGTAGGGTGTAGGGGCCTCGTTCGGGTGGAGAGGTGATAATGTCCTCTACTTCCGATGCGTAACGTTGGTCCAACTGCGAGATCACGTAGCAGAACTTCGTCTGCTCGCTACTGATACCGGCCAAAGTGAACTGTGCTTCGGCTTGAGCGAACCAAACTGCTGGTCTGTCGGCCCAGAACGGCGGAAGCCGCACGGCAATTGTTGGTGTCTCTGTTGGTACTGGTCTGCTAGTAATACCAGCATCATGCCGTTTTTCTTCCATTTTGTCTTCCTGTTCTCGTTTGGTACGTAGTTCGCCTTGTAAATTCTCCATGTGTGTTACGTACTGTTGCAGGAGGTCTTCTATTCGACTGCTGTCCATTATGTGTGTTGTATTGTCGGGGTCACCAATGTGGGATGTCGTATGAATGAAGAGACAACCACTATTTAAACGGTCCTATAGGATTTATTGCAGCTGCACAGTGTACACAGACGGATAACAACAATAGGAACTGCTTGAACACTGGACTAGAATTGCAGAACTGTAGAATCGAGACTGTCACTGTAACTCAGTGTATCTTCTTATGTAGACTAGAGTCGGACATATAGAAAACGGTTACGTAATAAGTACTGCTGTTGCCGGTTACCGTGTTTACAAGTTCCCTAGCAACCGCTGTTTACTCGCTTTTGCCTAGCAACTGTTGTTTACTCGTTGTTGCTAAGCAATGACGCTTGCGTTGTCACACTTGCTTGAATGTGGGTAGTTCCCACACAACCTTGGTAATTTTACCAAAGAAGTTTAAATTTATACCGCAAACGAAATGTTTGTAGATGGCTTAGGTGAATCGGGTGGCTTCACTATTGGCGTCTTAGTAGTACAAATCATGGCGGAAGCGGGCAAAATTTCACAAAGTTTTGGTCTGAATGGGGTTTGGGTACCAGTTTTAATGGCGGAAATTGTATCTGCACGCCATCTTGCAGGCAGTGTGTATACTATATTAAGAAAAACCGGTGATATGTTGTAAAAAATATCGTAATACGAAATAGTTTCGCACGTTAACGCCATCTTATGCCAGGTACTGGGATTTCGTGAATCCTTAGGCAGTGACATCTGTCAGAACGTTTTGTACTGCGTGATGCATGAGCACGCAGTCATCTGAATATGTCCTATTGATAATTCAAGGCCTCCGCGATCTAGTGGCCAAAGATTGAACTATAAGATGTGTATGCCTTCGCTACCTATCTGTAATTTTTAATGCTGCCAAGCCACCCTCCCGTGGCCGATTCCTGTACTACAATTCGAAGGCCGTGCCATCTGTCTTCAAATCGCAGTTACGGTGGTTGCGGCTGAAAATTCGTCCTGTGCTACTAAGATTTGGCCAAGTCAATGCTCTCGCCATCTATCGGCAATTTTTTGTATTATCAATTGTGGGCGTGCTAAACTTTTTTTTCTTTGCTGGAGGTACAGAAATACTAATTTTAATAAAATGATAGTATATATATTTTCCTCTCTTACATAAAATTTTGTTGCTCTTCCTGCCACCTATTCTCTAATCTCGTAATTCCACAATTCTTCTTAAATAATTATTCCTGTTTTCTGCAACCGGGTGGATTCGAACTGCTGAGGTCTGGTTTGCTGGCCGAATGTCTTGTCCACTAGACCACCAAGCTCTCAGACAATACATAGTTTTGGAACTCCCTCATTAATCATGCTGCTTCCGAATTTTAGGAAAAAATATTTTTTTAAGTCCTTTCTACTACCAGGCAACTGGAGGTTTCGAACTGCCGAACTCTGGTTTACTAGTACACTGTTTTAACCACTAGACCGTCAGTACCACTATGAATGATATTATTCCGGAACTGTATGATAAATTTGACGTCGCCCACATTTGTCTGATGCTTTCCTCCTCTTGCCAGTTGCTTGGTTCAGCTTCTGACGATACTGGAGGGCGTATACTCCATCAAGTGCCAGCGCCATTGCATAGAGAGTATGGCGGGCAATTTGAAATGTAAGTTTCATCCAGTGACTTTTCCAGTGCATTGTGTGGTGCTCCTGTATTTACAATTGTGACAAAGAATTGAGCTCCTTTCACCTAACATTACGAGATTGCATGCCAGAAACAATAAGAGCGGTGAACATCACTGTAAATACAGTGCTACCACAAAATGCACTTGAAAAGTCACTAGACTAAACATACATTTCTAATTACCATACTCTCTACTACTGGCACAGGTACTTGCTATGGAGCAACATATTTCCATCTGTACAGGCGTTTCTGGGGATATGAATGCTCCCACTGTACCGATGTATGGGGAAGAACGTGATTTAGGATAAGTTCTATTGTTGAGAGTGCAGGAAACAATGGTGCATAATATAAAACACAAATCACAATACAATGAGCTTCATTTGAAACATTCATCCTTATGGCTAATATTCTAACAAAACAGGTTTCCTTCCACGATGTGCCGCCATGTAGTCTGGTAGCTACATATCTGAGAAACCTGAAGATGCAGGCAGCAGCTTCCTCCAGGGTCCTGGTAACATTGCAGTTTGGTACATGCCACACCACATGATGTCACATGCCAGAAGACTGTAATCTCCATTCACTGCTGTGATAACCTCAAATCTTGGATTTCATCCTGCAAAAAACAAACAGTAGAAGCAAAATAATTGGTAGGGCCTGAATGTTCTGATTTGCCTCTTGCATGTGTAATATACATACTCTGCACTTGTGTCAAGAGCAACTGGACTTGCATGACTCAGAGCATAAACCACTAGTCACTTCACCCCTTATACAGGATGTTTCACGACTTTAGGGCATAATTGCAGGAGGTGATTTCCTAGGTCTTTGTGCTCAAAAATGTTCATATAAACATGTCCGATTTTGGACGGTTACGGAGTTATGACCGTTTTAAACTCAGAATAGAAGGTAACGATTACTGACAATAAACGGAACAAAATAATAAACCAGCATAATACATTTCAAGTATGAATGTAAAGTTAACTTCACGAAATTACCTTTAATTTGAATTTATTGGTGCTTAAACCTGATTTCTGAAAATGCCACCGCCGGCCGCAACACAGGCTGCCACTCGGTTGTGAACCGCGCGGGTACATACCAACCCACCACGCCTTAGGTACCTCTCAAGTGTCGAGATAACAAGAACGCTCTGTCTGTAGCTGGCTAAAAATAGCGCCCGTCAGATGATAGGCGCGGTTCACACGAGGGCGGGTACGGAAATGAAAAAACGGTCATAACTCTGGAAACGTCCAAAATAGGATACATGGTTATATGAACTTTTCTGATCACAAAGACCTAGGAAATCACCTCTGCAGTTATGCCCTAAAGTTGTGAAACATCCTGTATATGTAGGCCCTTGCCTATCCTGTCACGCGGATTCATACCAGTCCACTGTCAGGAGCATTCTGCCATGAACTTGTTAAGGTCACATGCTGAGTGTTATGTATCTTTACTCATTACATTCTTTGACATATATTGTAGCAGTTTGCATATGGGAACAACAGATCCCAAGTGTTTTACGTTTTCCTCACCAGTCTGTGCACATATTATTTCTGCATCACTGCTTCTTGCAACCGGTGGGAGTGAAGGAAGCTACAAGACAGGAAACAGCAAGCATACAGCAATTTAGTGGATACAATTTCTTTATTAAAACCTTCACAACACAACTATATTAAGGTCAGTGCCAAAGTTGTGTTGTGATGGTTTTAATAAAGAAGTTGTACATTATAACACAATAGGATGCACGAAATTAAAATTTAGTGGGCATTCAACATTTTGTCATTATGCAAACTGCATCCCCATCAGTTGTGACTATTATCTGGCCACTAATTACAATGAAGAACTTATCCACTATAAACACTGTAACCATTGTTGTCTCAAATGTCTACCTTATAAGTACACCTTGCAAAGTTCTTCATTCCATGATAACTGGGCACACTAAAGTGCAACTTTCATATTACAGTGAAATTTGATAAGCTTCTGCAGCCTGTTGGAATGAATGAAACTGTCAAATTTTAGCCCCCTGTGCCTTTGAATTGCTTCACAGCCGGAACTCACATTTTGAAAGAAACGTTTTTTGCACAACACAGCTTGTATCCTATAACTGTCATCACTGAACTATCTGAAGACTCCTACCAAAAATAATTGTTCAGAGAAGTGTACCTTTATGTCAAGAAATGTAATTTTGAAAAAACAAGATTTAAGATTTATCATTTTCACCCAATATTGTGCCACATACTTACTTTTTATAACAATTTCCTGAAGAGCTAAAGAGATAAAAATCTGACATGTAGGGGGAACTCAAAGATTCGGAAACATCTATTTCCAATACATATGTGGCCCCAAACTGTCCCCCCCCCCTTCCCTAAATGCATATTCCTCTCTTCCAGCACACAAAGTTTATTTCTTCGAGACTACTGACAAATCCAGCCAATGTTTCTGTTTTCAACATGGTGTTCAGGTGGGCTGAACTGTCAAAGGGATATTCTACCATTAGACTTCCTACACCAATGGAAACTAGACCATCCTGTGTTCGATCCTTCCCCAGTCAATGAGTTTGCTCTTGATAAAAATGTTCGCAACCCCCCCCCCCAAAAAAAAGACAAAAGACATCAAAGTCAGCTGGTCACCTCATTACAGCTCTCAGTAGCAATATTCCCTGTGTTGCTAGCCCGAAGTGTTCTCACAGACAGCAATGGAGATCCTTCACTTTATGTCATGCAGTTTCAACACCATCTCTACTGCTTCTAGGTGAAGCAGCCTCACAGTCTGCAAACAGATGCATTTCAGCTGCAGTCAAAATTCAAGGGACCTGTTTCACAATTTACCAATTGCTGCTACAGCATGTCACAAGTATATTTATAAAAACAGCAGAATGTTAAGTCCCTATGTCTTACAGCAAATGTTCTAAACCAGGGATACATGTACACTCACAGGGTCAGTGAGGCCTCACAAAGTGCAGGTAAGTTACTTCACACACTGTCAAACATAACCAGAAGCAGGCAACAGTGCTTCTGATGGCTTCTTGCATGGCTTCAACCCTGATGAAGGCATTACATTCCTGCAAAACATTGGACTTTCTGCAAACTACATGGCATTACAACCCACGAGTCTGTACTCTCTTTACCCTGTATTTATAATGCATGACAACATGTAGCTTGAGACAGAAATGAAGTTTCCATGGAAAAGGGGCAGGTTAAGTTTCACTCTGAGACCAAGGGGCACATCATATGAAAAGCATTCAGAAATGGCAACTTACATCAATTCAGCAGCAAGGCTTTAATAATTCCAATATTTTTCTGTACGACTGTTCACTTAAAACAGAAATCATCGCATACTCGGTCCCATGCAAACTTCAAGACTCCCTTCACAAAGTAATCAAGTGCTGTGTCCAGTGGTTTACCACACTTTAAAATGCACCACCTACAGGTTTGCTGCCTGCCTGACTTAGATTCCTCCTTCAGTCTCCAACTGCAGATTCCAGTGGGAGAATGTCTTCAGTTTAGTCAACCCTTTGCCACAATTTTCATTCAATGCACCCTGACACAATTAGAGCAGGTAATTTAACCCTCTGAAGCCTGAAGTCCATCTAAATGATATTTAAGAGTTCAGTTCTTATCTCAAAGAAAACATGCCATGTCTGCATTACAGAGACCAACTGCCTAATGCCAATTAAGGGAATAATCACTGTGGGAATAATATGAAAATGAACCATGTTTTGCTAAGCTAAAAGGGACAGGGTCCTCTTAATTTTCCCATGTTAATGCAAACAAATTTGAGTAATATGCATGGAGTAAGAAGGATCACAGTTTCAGTGTACAGCAGACTGGATGCAGGACCTGCCACTGACATGGCTGCACAGTGGTGTAGTGGTAAAGCCTGAGATGTATATTTAGGGGTTCCTCTGTTACAATCTTGGCCAGGGCAATGGCTCTCCTCAGTCCCACCAGGCAAACACCATGACAGTACTTGGAACAGGCCATGGTCACTTCCTTCCAAGTCCTTTCCAGCTCACTGCTCACTGGTGATCCTACAAGTCCGAGATCCTGCTGATCCATGCCGTGCCATGGAGACAGTGCATAGACTACAGCATACTGGAAGTAATGCCAAGTAACAGAAAAATCAGCCACAACATTTTGCTCCAAACCATGGGACTTCACTTCTATCAGCTTCTGATGGACTTGGCTAAGATCCTGAAGATGGATAATGCGTTTGTTTGTCCTGCGGTTTCATAAGCTGTACTTCAAACACAGCAGTTGCACTCTGTTATTTTTTGTTTGCATATCTGTGTTTCAACTAGAGATGTTAGAGTTCAATGGACACAGCTGTGACAACATTACTTCCACCAGACATCATTAAAATTTAGTCAGGGCCAAACTGTTTCACGCCAACAAACATACCACAGAAGCTGCATGACTGTAAAATGTAAGTTGGTGCACAGTAGCTGAATGAATAAGAAACAGACTGTATGAGATTTCAGGTTTTCACAGCAGGGAAGACTAGCACTTTGGTCTTCTGTGGCCTGGCAGGCAGCTCCCAGCATTTCACAAGCAATACACTGCTTCCATCTTCCAGATGTAAGCAGATGGAGAACAGTATGCACCCCCAAAACATGGATACCCACCCACCACGCTACCAGGTTCATAGCACACAGGACCACAACCTAAGTCTTGAATTACTTCGAAGTACTACCCTCACTTCTGCAGGGCAAAACCCATAAATGCTACTAGGACACGTGCTCCTCTGGCAAGTATCTGAACTAGGCCTCTGAATTCAAACCACCACACTTCAGTATTTGGGTCTGTCAATGAAATATACTGATGTCACAAAACCATCAACAAGACACAAAAAGGACTGATCACTTACAATGTCCCACTACACACTCTACAAACTAGTAACACTTCCCAGATCAAATATTAATGAGCTCCCATTTGCTGACATATTTTTAAATTAATCTGAGTATCTTCACTGCACTACAGGCCATACCACAGCTCAAGTGGTTAGTCGCTGGCTTCCCACCGCGACAGCCCGGGTTTGATCCTGGGTCTCATCAAGTGGGATTTGTTGTGGACAAAATGGCACTGGGGCGGGTTTTCTCCAAGTACTTCCGTTTCCCCTGTCAATCTTCATTCCACCAAATTCTTCATCATCATAATCACCCGGGGCAGGTACAACAGGCCAATCAGTGGCTGCCATGCCGAGTGACCCCAGCTGGACTCCACCCCCCACTAAGCAAATCTTCACTGCACTACACTGTTTCATTCAAAAGGGAAGAGGCGATGGGTATATGTGCTTGACACCACAATGCTGTGTATCCTCTGATTTCAACTTCTGAAACATCTGACAAATTTTATAGAACTTTGTATACACGTTATGCTACTGAAGACACATGCTGCACTTTCAAACTTCCTTTACCTGCAACAACAATATGGTGGGTGCATGAAGTAATTGAGCATCCTTCTGTGTATTCAGACTGTGCTTGGTCTGATGACTTTGGATGTCAGCTTACGTTGGGAACATCACAACATTGCATATCTATCTGAGCAACTGGGCACACAAGGGGGCTGAGTTAGGTCTGGTTAGGGTGGCACATCGGACAACCTCACATCTGTCTGCACATTATATTGTGCTCCGTGAATTTTGGAAATTTGAAAATTCTGGTTTCAGAATTAAAAAATTGCCAAATATTACGCTTTAAACATTTAAAAATAAGGAAAAACTGTCAATCTTTTAAACATCAAATTATGTACAGTGAAATCCTAACTGGGTGTTCCCATATGTAGAGAAATCCACTATTCAGTGAACAGTTTTTCCTTGGCCCAGCTGAAGTCCAACATAAATAATGTATTATCCTGTGTTTAGTGAATTTCAGCTTAGTACAGAAGCCACATTCAGAAATTTTCTACCTTCCAAACATATACCTTGATTTCGTACAACTGTGTTCAGGAAAATGATCAATATTAACCTTTTCTCCGGTTGGAATCTTTTCTGCACAACCATAATGTTTACCAAATGATGACTGTAAACACGGGCCAAAAGCACACTGATTGTGATATCACTATTGCTCTGATTTTCAACTGAGGTTCTTTCAGTATATATTATTTTAGAAATGAATATATTGTTCAATTGCATTTGTTTGTGTAAAAATAATTTTCTTAACTGCTTTCTTCTAAGAAAATAAGTTTCTCTGTGTAATTTTGCATAATTCCCATTTAGTAAACCTGAATCTAGTGTACCAAGTCATTCTCCCAGTGATTCATTAGAAATGGATTTCACCATCTGTCTGCAATTTCTTTTGGCTGTTCTTGGTTTTGGAGATAATGTCACATTTCTAAGCACCTTGTGTAAAATTTGCCACTGTTTTTCCTTTCCTCCCTCAACTTGCATTTAGTGTGGTGCAGCAGAAAGTTGTAGCATATAAATCCATGACACATTTTAAATGTTTTCAACAATTCTGGGCACTGATGACATCCAGAGGGTACTGAGTGTAAACATTTATTGCCAGCTGGAAGTACACACAAAAAGAAAAAAAAAATTAGATTCTTATAAAATATTTACGTTTACTTGAAGTATAGGAATGTAGAGTTATTTCCATAAACCATTATTTTGCACAAGAAAAACCCATTATTAAGAGCCAGACCAGCAAATTACACATTTAAAAACTGTGTGTTAGGTGTGCTGACTCAATAAGTAACTACCAAAGTTATTTTTTTTTCAGTTCAGAATTTTAGAGCTAACAGAATGGCCAGATGTGTTTAAATTAAAACTGAACTATTTTCAAACATGTACCAAGGCCAAGGATAAAGAATAAAGGAAAATTTGAATGTTATTAGGCCACAGCACCTACTGTATGTATACAGGCTAGAAGTCACTTCAGGACATTCAAGCCACCTGTGGAAAGGGCAACGTAATGCGGCCCACAGCTCACACAACAGAAGGTACACAGAATTATCCCCAAATGTCAGAAAACATCAGAATTGGGAACAGCAACAAAGGGGTGCTTAGACTAAGCAAAATGGATACCTGTAAACATAACTTGTGGGTATGTAACCATCATGCTGATAATACAGTCACTGCTTAGTGATTGTGCACTCCTTGCCTGAGAGCACTTCTGTGCCAATTAAATGACTTGCACTTGGTCCACTACTTCACTTAACAGCCTTATATAAAATCACTACCTAAATTTAAACCGTTCTTGCATTCATCGAACTCAGTACCCTCTTTTGTGTATAATACACATGCGCTGTCCTTGTGTCAGGTACAACTGGACCTATAAAACTCCAAAACTAACTTGTTCTGATTAAGCCACTCTTACATGAAGAGCTCTGCTGTACTTGGGAGCAGATAACATTAGTTAGCATATCTTTATACAACAGAACCCAACATAAGGTTCTGCCCATTTAACGTTTAATTTAAAGGACCCCAAGTCAATAATCTCAGTGTTAAGCTTCCTCCATTTAGTGTCCAAATTCACCTGTGACTGAGGTTAGCACTTCCTAATGGACACTATAGAGTAGATGCCTCCCACCCCTTCACCTGAGGATGGAAGGGACCAAGTTTCCAAAACTCTGTGTGCTTTAATGTTCTTTAGAATACTGCACAATGTAAAGGTCCAAACCCAGTAATCCTGACTGTGCTAGACCATCGTCAGAACCCATTACAATCTAAATTTCATGTGTTTCTGCAAGATGGTGTGTGCCAAAACATTCTGGGAAATGTCCTGGTGTGAGAACACAAGATGCAAAGCTATCTATAATCTCGTTAGTTCAATTCCCATTTCTTTTGGAGGATATGTATGGCTTCAGCTGTAAATTCTTAAGTTTCTCCTAGCTGCCAATCACCCAAATTCAGCTGGTGATTGCTGATGTAAAGTAAATACAAAAGGAACAGAACATCTGTACATTCACTTTTTAAGCACGATCTAATTACTGAAATTCTTCCCACTCCCAGGTGCCATTTCTCTCTATCCACCCACTGTCCCCCCCCCATGCAATGGCCCCATACAATTCTCACATGCAACGGAGGGTTACAAATATCAAAGTATGTTCACTTGTTACTTCTTCACTCAACTCAAAACATTTTTACAAGTCTATCAGTACATATGGCCTCCTTTCCCTTATGATCTGCATCCTTTTCTCAGATTGGGCAACACCAAACATTCCCATTTTTGTGTTTCACCCCAATTCACACACAACAAATACTGCAGCCAAGTAGCAGCACTTCTATCTTGTATCTGGGAGGTCCTAGGCTGAAACCTCAGCACAGAGACTAGCTATGCTGAGTTTAGACCTTTCACAGAGTACTTTAATCCCTCCAAGCTAATGCCATGACAGCACCTGTAACTTCAAAATGTTGGGATCCATCTATAATATTATGCGGTGTTGCATCACAGAAGACCGTAATGTTGACTATGTTGATGATAATAATAATAATACAGTATTTCTATGGGGCAGAGCTGATACATGAGAATCTTACAAAATATGTCATGATTACTTTGCATACAACCAAAACTTTTTGGTGAATGAAGCTGCATGGGGCTAGGAACATATTTTTCTGAAAATCAGTGATGTAATCACGTACCCAGCAATTCATATTCAGAGATCAGCTCTGATGAGTGTGAGACTGGCCTATGTGACACTTCATGAGAACCTATAATTAAATGGCTCTGTGGACTGACCACACACAGAATGGGATCTCTGCTCTAATTACAGCAAGAGCTGCAGCCATTTTTACATGCTGTGTCACAGCAAAGAATTCCATCCCCTTAAAAACTTGAATTCCTGGTAAGAAGCAACCAAAATAGGTTCAGGCCTAAAATCTGGGAAATCCACTTCTATGGGGGTCTACAAGCTTGCCAACATTCACATACCTGTCATTTGTTTCACAATCTGTGCTAATTAATGAAACTGTTTAAACACAAACCTGTGAAATTTAAATCTGTATGATCACAGGTGAAAGGCAAACACACCAAAACCTGCACGGTCCAATCCTTCAGGACCCTAATAGATTGTGCCTTAAATGAACATTTCTCTACGGAATTCTTGTGCATCTTATTTGAGAACTGTGACTAATCCTATGTTGCCATGTTTAAGATGGTGTGCAACTGGCAATGAAACATTCTGTGGTTACATTTCTACACTGTTATGTAGTTAACACGGTCGCTGCCATGCCCAAGTGACTGTTGGATAGATAAGTGTTCCCATATGTGGATTACTGTATCCAACTTAGATCAAACTGTAAAGCATACAAACACTATTTCTGTCTGACAGTTTACTCGTAGAGTGTTCCCAGATTTTGCTGGACAAGAATATATTAAAAGTACCATGACAATTAAAAACCCAGAGCTTGGCATTTAAATTACTCACCGAGAGGCTGGCAGCAAATATGTTAATTATACACAGCCCACCTGTGAATGATGTAAACATGCCATGATCCCGGACACGAAGAATTTTGAGGAAAGGCATCACAATGCGCTTGTTACCTTGTTATGTCTGCTGGCAGCATTGCTCCCTACTGGCACCCTTCAGCCTGTCACATTGGTGCTGATGTGGATCCTTCACTCAGCTTCAGTTAACACCTCCACTGCTTCCGCATGAACCAGCCCCCACATGACACTTACAGAAGCGCCTATTAAACCAATAAAAACATCATTCTGTGTAAAATGGCGCACTGTGGGGAACTGCAGCTCCCTGAAACTTATACCAGGGATACATGACACCTCTTACAGGGAAGTACATGATATATCGCATCCACCATCAAATGCAGATCTAAAGGGCAACCCAGTCCACATTCTTGACAACTCTCTTTTGTGTAATTTTTCATGTGTATAAAATATTTAAAGGTACCTTATCTCTATGGGGCACAACACTGAGCCTGATATAAATGTTCTACTCCCAATGGAGGGGCATAGAAGAACTTTCACTCTATGACCAACAGGTACATAAACTGGTAGTAAAGACTCAAACACAGGCATACAGCAATTCTGCAGCATCTTTCTGCATGGCAGCAAACTCTGAATGAAGATCAATGTGTGTCTGGTTCTAAGCAAGCTACATGAAACGCTATTTCCAGTGCTTTAATCACATTTTAAAATGCACCACAGGCTTGTGTTCAGGACAATCTACTGATGAGGAGTATAGCTCTTGGGGAATAATAATGTCTGTTACATTTCTTTCTTCAGTCTCAAACTTCAGATTGGGGGGAAGGGGGGGAGACTTGGTAAGCCCTGTACCAATTCATTCATATTCAATGTATTCTGAAACAATTAGGCCAGACAGTTTATGCCTTTGAGGCCTCATGTTCATTCAAATTATATTTAAAAATCGAATTCTTGTCTCACAGGGAACATTGTCTCCTCCCCTTCATGCTGCCACAATATGAACACTACATAACATGACAATGAATCCAAATTGTACAGATTTTCATGAAAGCTGACAAACAAATCAACAGGACTCAGAAAACTGCTGTTCACCGTGAGAATCGCATAAAACACACAAACATACTATGTGTGCAGAATCCGGAATCTTGTTAATGTTAAAACAGATGGTTCATATAGTAACCAGTATGAGTATCACTTTACTGATATGGTGATCTACATGTGCACAAAATAAAGATTTTTTGGTAACACCTTTTTAATCTATATAATCAAATTTAATTATATACATCAACCAGTTAAGACAGAAAATGCTAAGATTAAAAAATCCAGTAATGTAAATGTGATCTGTAATGCTTACTACATTTTCTTTAACAAGATTCGGGGCCAACATGTTAGCATTAAACCAATTACTAATGAGAAATGAGTAAATATCACATTGGAAAAAAATCACCAGCACTCTAAAACTTTTAAAGAAAGCAGTTAACATGGAACCATCAAACAGAAAAAAAAAAGTTTCATTATAATTTAAATTATGACCATTTCCTTGATTCTGAAATACTATAAGATGTACTTTTTTTTTATTGCTAGTGGGGTGGGACTAAGTCCCTCGCACTGCGGCCACTTCTGGCCTATTGTACCAGCCCCAGATGATATGTGAGGGTGATTGTGGAGCAATTGGTGGAATGAAGATTGGCAGGGGATACCGAAGTACTCGGAGAAAACTTGCCCCAGCACCACTTTGTCCACCACAAATCCCACTTGACCAGACCCGGGATCGAACCCGGGCCGCAGCGGTGGGAAGCCAGCAACTAAATGGTTGAGCTATGGCGCAACCTATAAGATGTACTTACGTACTATCGTACCAATGTTCATTGCCCACACAGCATAGAAGGCACAGACGACCACCATTTTGAATTTACTTCCTTTTCCGTTTCTTCTTAAGAAATTTTTCAAAACGTAACAAAAGCTCTGCTGTAGTGGGCAGTGTAGTAACATGAACCATTTATACACCATTTCCCAATACAAACTCAAAAGGTTTTTAACTACATGCTATTCTACACTACATTCTATTATGACATCATCATCATCATCATCACTGACACGACAGCCCTTTGTGAGCCCTGGCGTTCCTCAGGATTGCTTGCCATTCTTCTTCATTTGGTGCTACATTCCTCCAGCTCTTTATACCCAAAATTCTTATGTCCTGCCACACACATTCTTCCCATCTTAATCTTGGTCTTCCCACTCTCCTATTGCCTTCTGTTTTAGTATTAAGTATTTTCTTGATCATTCTATTCTCGCTGGCATGTATTATGTGTCCAGCCCATTCAAGCCTTTTCACCTTTATAAATCCAATAATGTCTGGTTCATTAAATAGTTTGTATAGCTCATGGTTATACCTCTTCCTCCATATTCCATTTTCTTCCACTGGTCCATCTCAAGATCCTCCTTTCAAATATAGTTAACAGTTTTTCATCCGATCTTGACAGTGGCCAGGTCTCAGAGGCATAAGATAGCACTGATCTTATAAGTACTTTATACATCATAGTTTTGGTTTTCCTGGGTACTAATTGGGATTTCAGGTGTTTCCTAAGGCCATGGAGACATTTATTTGCCACAAGTACATGCTTTTTTATTTCATCACTGATATCATTTTTATAGTTAACTTCTGATCCAAGGTAAGTGAAACTACATACAGCCTCAAATTTATATGAGCCAATTTCAATTTATGCAGGTCCATTAGCACAGTCTTTCTTGGTTACTGGCACGTACTTTGTTTTATCTTGGTTAATTTGTAGATTCATCTTTTTTGCTGCTCTTTCCAAATTAAGAAAAGCTTCTTTCATAGATTTTTGTGTTCTACCAATCATATCAATATCATCTGCAAATGCCAAAATTTGAACTGACTTATAGAGTATAGTTCCCCTTGTGTTGATGCCTGCATCTCTAACTACCTTCTCTAATGCTATATTGAACAAAAGGCAGGCTAGGGAATCCCCTTGTCAAATTCCATTTCTAGTTATTATAGGGCTGGACAAAATATTCTGAATCTTAATTTGGCATTGGGTCTTCCTCATAGTGGCTCTGACTAAGGCGATTAACTTCCGTGGAATGTGCATCTCTTCCATTGCCAGAAAAAGACTATATCTATGGAGTCATGGGCTGATCAGAAGTCAATGAAAAGATGATTTGTTTCAATTTGGAATTCATTACACTTTTCAAGGACCTGGCAAATAGTGAAAATCTGATCGTTAGTTGATCTTGCTTGATGAAACCCACATTGGTAATCCCCAATTATGCCTTCCACAAAGGGAGCGAGTCTGTTAAACAGAATGTTGGAAAATATTTTATATGCTATGCACAACAGACTAATCCCTCTATAGTTAGAGCATACCATGACATCGCCTTTCTTATGGATAGGGCATACAACACTTATGAGGGTAGTACTGAAAGTCATGAGCAACAATTTTTTTGTAAAGTAACATGCTTTATTATTGACAAACCAAATGCACCACCTCAATCTACAGACCTTTCTTTATTTGTCCACATAATTGCCACTTCTTTGTACACATTTCTCCCAGCGTTCTGGGAGTTTGAAAATTCCCCTTCTGTAAATTTCCGTTCCAGCCATCTGAAGACACTGACGCACTGCTTTCTGAATTGCCTCCCTTGTCTCGAAACGTTGTTCACGCAGCTGATCCGTCACAAATCCAAAAAGATGGTAGTCGGAGGGCTCCAGATCAGGGCTATAGGAGGGGTGTGGAAGAACTTCCACCCCATCTTTGCAATTGCTTCCAATGTGAACTTTGTGGTCTTCAGTCAATAACCGCGGGACCCAACTAGCACAAATTTTCCTATAGCCCAAGGTTTCAATCATCTCCTGTACTGCACTGTGCCCTATTCCAAGTTTTGGGGCTATTGAGTCCATAGTCACACGCCTATCATCTTGAATGATCTATCCACTCTCCTTGTTGCGTTCAGTTGAGGCTGTTCGAGGATGACCACTCCGAGGCTCATCTTCGATGCTGGTGTTCCCATCTTTAAAATGTTTCACCCATCTTCGAACACTGCTCGTACCCATGCACACACTTTCATAAGCATGCTGAATTCAGAAAGCATTACGTCAGTGTCTTCGGATGGCCGGAACGGAATTTTACAGAAGGGGAATATTCAAACTCCCAGGATGCTGGGAGAAATGTGTACAAAGAAGTGGCGATTATGTGGAAAAATAAAAAAAGGTCTGTAGATTGTGGTGGTGTATTTGATTTGTCAATAATAAAGCATGTTACGTTACAAAAAAATTGTTGCTCATGACTTTCAGTATGACCTACGTAGATTCCATTCCTCTGGGATTATTTCAGTTATCCATATCTTAACGATTAGCTAATGTAAGTGCTTAGCATATTCTTGGCCTGCAAATTTCACTAATTCTGCCATGATGAGATCCATTCCTGGAGTTTATTATTTTTCAATTTTTTGATAGCTTGTTCTACTTCTTTTATGGTCGGCGCTGGCTCTTCAGCCTCAAAAATTCCTTGATTCCAGTCTATGGTCATACCTTCCACTTGTTAATAATTCCTCAAAATACTGCGCCCATCTTTCCAATATTGCTTCATCGCTACTCAATATCGTGCCTTCTTTATCTCTACATAAGGTTGTTCTAGGTTGAAAGTCCTTTCAACTCTTGTTTAGTTTTTGATAAAATGCTCTAATTTCATTTGAACTTCTTAAATGCTCCAGTTCAATCAGTTCTCGTTTATCATATTCCCTTTTCTTCTTTTTATGCAATCTTTTTTCTTTTCTTCTCGCTTCACGGTATTCTTCCATGGCCCCTCGAGTATGGTTCCTTTGCTGCATTCTCTAATATGCCTGGTTTTTTTTTTGTCACTTGCTCACACTCTCCATCAAACCAATTCTTATACTTTATCCTTTCCATTCTTCCTAAGACTGCACCAGCAGCATTTATAATAACATCTCTGAGGCCCCTCCAGGCTTCACTGACATCCTCACTATCAGAGAGACCTGCCAGGCATTCACTAATTAATCCAGTATATCTGGTTGCAACTCCTTGTTCCACCAATTTTCCACAATTCAATTTCTTAGCCTGAGATTCATGTATCTTCCTTGCATTAGATATTAGACTTCTAATCTTTGATATTATTAAGTAATGATCAGAGTCAATGTTGGCACCCCTGTAGCTCTTGACATCCATCAAGTCTGAACAACGTCTTACATCTATTAGGATGTGATCAATTTGGTTAAACACATTTCCATCAGGGAATTTCCAGGTTCGTTTATGTATATCCTTGTGATTAAACACTGTACTACCTATGACCATGTTTCTTGAGGAAGCAAAATTTATTTATCTCATCCCATTATCGTTTGACTTGTTATGTAGGCTATGTTTTCCAATAACCGATCTATATACATCCTCATTCCCCACTTCAGCATTCATGTCCCCTATGATTATTTTACAATCCCTTTTTGGACATTCACCATATATTTCATCCAATTCATCATAAAAGGAGTCTTTCTCCTCATCACTTTTATCTTCAGTTGGGGCATGTGCACAAATAAGGCTATAGTTAAAAAACTTTCCCTTAATTCATAGCCTACATGTTCTGTGAGATTTTGCCTGGAAGTCTAAAATAAGATGCTTCCTTTTTTTATTAACAATAAAACCTGTTCCAAACATGTGACTCTTCTTCTGACAACTATAGAATACAACATGATCCCTCTTTTCCATTACTCCTTTACCCAATCACCTCAGTTATTGTATAGCAGTGATATCTAGTTTATAGCTATCTAATTGTTCAAGTAGCATTTTTAGTGCTCCAGCTCTATAAAGAGATAATACATTCCAAGATCCAATTCTCAAATCCTTTCAACATTTTCCAGGTCGTCTTGAATAGGTCCGTCCAACTACTCTTTCCTCGGATTTCTGAACAATTTGGTTTTTACGGTGTGAGGTTGTTAGCCTCGCCCAACCCCCAACCTGGAGGACCAGGGTATCCCTCTCTGTCTGGCTCCTACCCCTTGACCTGTCCGGCATGGGTGGCCCTACCAGTAGCTATGCTACCGCCGGCATAGCTCTCAGGGTCTCAGGAACTCTCAAACCCCACCACCACGATAAGGTGGAGATACCACTGGTGGGGTTTATTATGACACATGGCCTGATTTTCTGGGGTAATTCACTCCTCTGCATCCGTATCTTTAGGCTACAGAAGAGGGTAATAAGAATCATCACCAATTCTAGACGTAGAGATTCTTGTAGGGAGTTTTTTAAGAGATTAAAGAGTCTGCCCCTTTACTCACAGTACATTTTTTTCCATTTTGTTATCTGTGGTCAAAAAAAAAAAAATCTATTTTTTATCTAATTCTGAGATTCATACAATCAACACAAGACATAGTAATAACCTCCATTATCCCTCATGTAACTTAACTGTCTTTCAAAAGGGAACATATTACTCTGGAATTAAAATTTTTAATAAACTTCCACCTAATATAAAAGACCAAGCTCATGAGATCAAAAAAATTTGGTCTGCTGTTAAGAAATTCCTATTTTTAAATTCATTTTATTCATTGGACGAATATTTTAACTGTGGCAAACAATTAAAGTTTCGGATTTGTTACGGATGGTAGTTGATAGCGCTTTATTGTTACAGATCATGGTTTTTGTTAATGTTGTATATTGTTAATATTTTTAACTGGTATGACATTACACAATTGTGATGTTTACTCATGTTGACTATTTCTATATCCATTGGTGTTTAACCATGTAAGGATTTATGTAATGCTGAATAAATGAATGAATACTGAAACACGGGAAATTCCTTCAGTACCGCAAATTTCTCGACTATAAAAATGACTAATGGCTCTCACAACAAAAGTCACATTTATTAATCAGTTTACCACTACAATTATTATATTTAGGACAACGTACCTAATTTAAAAGACAACATAAAACTTACCGATGCCTTAACCTCCCATGCATTAGCCAGTACCTGGAAACCAATACACCTTCATCCTCCTCAAAAACGCTTCTGTGACCACACCATACTTTACACGTGCTTTATACCGCTTTATACATCGCTTTATCGTTCGATCAAGGACCATGATCGACAATGATTACGATTTACAGTTCATTATGGTCCTGACCGGTCCTGACGTCTTAACCCCTTCCATCTAGTGACGAGATGAGTCATTACAAGTTAACGATTTATTGAAGCGTTTTTACAAGCCAGAATGTAAATCTAGACTAAGCTGTTTAAGATGCAAAGTTTTCATTTTATGCATATTTATTTATTTTCTTTTTAATAAAAACCGGGGGACAGAGTCGTTATTGAGAAGGTGGTAGTTGTTACATGATGGCTCATAGTTCTGATGGTTCTGATGGACCATTATCGTGCTCATTCTGCCCCCATTCTGAACCATATGAATAAATTACTGCCATGTGTTTTGGTAGATGCATACCAAATTAATCACCAATACGAGAACCCCAAAACGTTAATTAATGCAGCCCCATTTCCAGAACCTACCTTTTTAAGTATTAAGATTAACCTTCCATCTATGCCTACGTCTTCTCATTAGTTTTTCACTAAAAGTTTATAAGCAAAACAATGCATAAATTTCTTCCTTCTTCCATGCATTCAATACGTTCTGGTCTATCGCAAATTATGAAGCTCCTCACTACACAATTTTTCCCATCTTCCTGTTACTTCCTCTCAGGCCCAAATATTTTCATCAGGTGTCTTTAAATCTATGTTCTCCTCTTAATGAGAGAGATCATGCTAAACAACCACATAAAACACAGGTTAAATTATAGTTTTATGTATTTTCATCTTTACATTCATTAATGACAGACAAGAAAGCAAAAGATTTTCAGTTGAATGGTAGCAAGCATTCCCCATATTTATTCTATTCTTTATTTCTTTGTGACTGAAATTTGTATCTGTTG
Organism: Cryptotermes secundus; assembly: GCF_002891405.2. Taxonomy (NCBI): domain Eukaryota; kingdom Metazoa; phylum Arthropoda; class Insecta; order Blattodea; family Kalotermitidae; genus Cryptotermes; species Cryptotermes secundus. Next base: position 20,457 of record NW_019733893.1, read on the forward strand.
CTGTCATGCCAAATATCTGAAATCTGCCACATTCTTAAAGCATCTATTAGTTGCCTTTCTATTATGACTTTGCCCTGCAATCTGTCAACTTTAAAAATTATTAAAATGGACAAACCTACACCGACACCCCTTCTGTACATAATATAGCCTGGACATTGTGCCAGAAGAAATGAAACACAAAAAAATATGCATGTGGTAATAATGACATAAAGAAGGTAGAAAATTGAGAAGGGAGAGGACAAGGGTAAAAGGATAAAGAGAAGAGAGAACAGGTCAAGAATTGGGGCTATGGACAAGAGAATAATGCAAAGAATGTGATGAAAATAGGAGATGAGAGATAGAATGGGAAGAAACATGAGAAAGAGAAGGAGAGCAGGGAAAAGATGAAAAGGAATAGAAAAATGATACAATGAAGATACCAGGAAATTATGGAAGGAGAAAAAACAATAAGTTTTATTGTATCTTTGTCAATATGAAGCATGTTAGGGAATCACTGCATGGCATGTCATTAGCTTGTGGTAGGAGAGGATTGTCTCCAGATTAGATTGGTAGCTGCTAATATCTTGAATTAGCAGTCATGGACAGATTAGAGGTGGTACTTCAATTTGGGAGGTTTGTGAGGGGTTGGATTGGCTCTGAGTACTTGCTTTGAAACTACCTCACCCAAAGAGATTGGCTCTTTTTTAATCTGTTGGTAAAGCATTTCTCTCATTAGATGGCACTAAGTATGACATACCAATGTTTAGGAGAAAGAACGTGCATTCACATGATCTATATATGCAGTCACATAAGTCATTTGAGGCAGTAATCTATATTTCCTATGCTACTATATTTACTACCAAGAAGCCTTGTAGCAGATGGTTTTATTGTGGAGCCATGCAGTCACAGGGCCAAATGACTCTAAGCAATTGAGTTAGTTGGTACAGAAAAGTTAAGAAATTATACAAACGAATTAAAGACATCAATATGCAATTACACATCACTGTCCCCTATAATGACTGGTATTAACATTCTTTATTGAAATCTCTGAATGCAAAGTGAATTCAATTAAATGTCAATAACGGACATAGTAAGTACATAACTAGCTATGAATGGATGGTCACAGTTTAATTTTTTATTCAGAGAGATAGGACAAAAAGTTACTTTGTTCTCTGGACAATTACCAAAACACACCAGTTATTTCATTTTAATAAGATTGAAATGCATGTTAAAATAAATCTTTAAAAAACACAGTCCTTATTGGTCATTTAGTATATCAGTATTTCTCTATCATGAAATCCTACAAAGTTCTCTGTAACAAAACCATTACTAATGTGAACTAAGTCTTCGACTGTCATGGTAGAACAGTTCCATCACAGTGCTGTACTAGAGTCTGGTTTTGAGGAATTTCACAGGAAAGAAAGAAAGTGTGGGTGTTGCAGACAGTTCTATAATTCTAGTCCATTGTTGTGTTTCAATACAATGTTCAAGGTGTTACAGAGTTCACTATTGTTATAATTATTCTTCAATTCTTCAAACTCAAGTTCATCTGTATATACTGTGCAACTATAATAAATATTATAGAACAGTTGAACAGGTTGTTGTCTCTTCATATAATGACATCCCACAAAGTATAAAAAAATCAATGTCTCACTCAATTTCATTTCAAAATATGTGAGTACTGAGTTTCCCACAGCAGTGTCTGTTCAGACTATGGTCTTGTTGGTTGTGACTTCATTTGTTGTCATTTCAACGCTGAAGATGGCAGCATGTTCCTCTGAAATTTCAGTACCCTGCTAAAAGACCATGCTGTTGCAACTCCAATGACAAAAATCTGAATAAATATTATATTTATATGGTTTTTTCATGGCTGAAGCCTACAGATATGGTAAATTCAATCTCTTCAGCCTCTGCCTGCCTTGGTAATGGTGAATGCATCGGTTTCTGAGTGGTGACACTTATGAGGCTGATTCTGCTACACACAATGTTAAAATCAGGATTACAGTTTCTGGACTCTAATCATGATCTAATCTAAAACACAGTGTTTTGGAAACTGGATCTGTTTATGTCCTCCAGCAAAATATTTTGGAGACATCTCCTCAACTGGGTCCATTAGATAAACCTCAGTCACAGGGCCAGTGACGGGGACTGAATCTGTTTCCATCCTCAGGTGAGAGGGTTGGGAGGGACCTACTCAGCTTCATTCATTACATAAAGACCAATGACTGACACTAATGCTATGCAATAAACCCAACTGATTATGTACCTATCCACCTTTCACTTGAGGATGGCAACATCCAGTTACCAAAATATTGTGTTCTCTTATCAGACAATAGTCGAAGCTCAGGAACTCTGTAATCTTATATAATACAGCTTCAACAGAATCATTCAGAATCGAACAATGGTAGATATGCAGTAGAGGGGGACTACAGCTTAACATAGGCTGCAAACTAGAGCTGGGGCCTGGCATTACTCATACAAAGCTTAGACACTGCCAGAGGTAGAGAGATTTAAACCCAGTTCCTCTTGTATGAAAGGCTTTGTATCTCAATGGTGGGAACGACTTGTATTTAGATGTATAGAAATGGACCTGAGAAGGTAAGGTAAAGTTGTCCCTGTGCTTAACTAATTAAGCATTATGCTATGAAGACGTATGGGGGAGTGGATCTATAAACTGGACTAGAGAAAGTCTAGATATATATCTGGAAGGCCTCTCCACGATTCAGCACAGGTTAGTAATAAGAACTCTTGGTCCCATACCATGCTCGTGAACTAGAAATGCTGCTGGTCACTTCATGCTGAAGATGGACACTGCTCTTGGCAAACCAGATACAACACAGAATGATCACTTTGCCATAAGAAGCACACACAATTGGTATAATGCAATTTAGATTTTATTTCTCCCTAATTCTGCATGTTAAGTTGCAACGAATCAGTTATCTTCTCTAGAAGTAGAACCTAAAGGTTTAATGCTGCTAATACTAAAGTCGATCATTGTAAATGATCCTGAGACAGTTCTAGCCACCTCCCTTTCTCACAACCTGGCTCCCTCAGAACTGTCTTAGTAATTCGCTAACTCCTGTAGCTGTAACCACAGGTACAACACTGCCATTAGACATAACACTGAGCCAGTTTCATTCACCTATTCACATGACCTTGCTCCCTACGATCCATCCTTATGTTACCCTTGTGTCCCCTTTTTAGTACTCTATGAAGTGTCTCCGTAAAGAGAGGGTACATGCTCCTGTCCCACCTCTTATATTCTCTTACATTTAATGCACTAACAATACTGCATGAAATGTCTTGTTACATAATACTGCACACATCCTACATCTTTCCATAACATAAATATTTTTGTGAGTTCTTTGGTTCAAAACTCTGGCAACTACAGTGCATGTTCTTACTTCTGAATAACAGACTGCATTTCAAAGCCACACAAAACCTTGTTTTCTGTATCCTGATATTTTAATATTTTGAAAGTAGACGTTATAATAGGAGTTATTGCCTATTCTTGGTTTATTTAATGACATGGTCAGTATCTCAGGTTCTATAGCACCAGGTGGTAGGATAATCAATGCAAAACAGGATGTGGAAGTAAGCAGTCACGTCTGATTTGAGGTACTATCCTAGCATTTTCATGGAGTGACTGAGCTAAACGACAGAAACACTTAGTCAGGTAATGAGTGTCTCGGTTGAGATTCGAACTAGGAATGTAACGAATACAAGTAAGAAAAATGTTGCTTGAGCCAAACTGTATGCAATTACAGTTCTTGAACTCAGTACTACAAAGCAGAGTGGATGATAACAATTCTTGACATCTCAAAAATTTTCAAGGCCGCCATGTTAACAGTGCTGATGACAAATAATGAAGAAGGGTAGGGTTACAATGGCATAATGTTTACAACATTGATGTCTATATCTCAGTGGGTTATGGACAGACATATGTGGCTTGCTGATATGTTTATGAAGAAGAAACTATGAACTTTTAGAACCCTAAAATGCACAGTTATCAAACTAGTGATTCTGTCAAGTTTTCGTCGAGGAGGACATCATCAGATTCTGCTATATTGTGGAGAGTCCGTTCTCTTAGGGATGTGTGACGATGCGGCACTGATGATCTCCCATGTTGAGTGGCCCCTCCTTGCTGCACCCCCTCTATGGGTTCAGTACCAGTTGGTGTATCCATTCTTTTCAAACTCTTATCTGAAGATAGAGAACGCTGCCTCACAATACGCTGTTCTGTTCGATCGAGGATGGTGTCAATACCTTCCAGTTCCTCAGGATACAGGCCTTCCAGCTCTGCAGGAAAGAGGCAGTGCACAAGGCATTACCGTGACAACTGATCAGCAATATTCCTAATGTTACCCTGTGGTCCCCCAACAGCAGACACTCAAAATAAGTAAAACCCAGACTTTAGTTGGGATGTCCTTGTTGGAAGAGAGAAGTGATGAGAAGTAGGAGAAGAAGGAGAAAGAGCAGCAGAAGTAATCAGTGAGGGAGAAGGGAAAGAGGAGAAGCTAAAGAAGAAGGAAAATGGAGAAGAGAAAAGAAAGAAAGTAAAATAAAGATGAGAGTAAGATGGTGAAGGATGGGGATAAAGAGTGTAAAGAAGCAGAAGTGGATGAAGAAGGAAAAAAGCTGGAGTTAAATAGAGCAAGAAGAAGTGTGATGAGAATAATGAGGAGCTGATGGTAATGGAGGAGGAGGAGGAAGAGAGAAGGAAGACTCATGAGAGGAAAAAGACACCACTGTGTTCAGAAAAATAAACTTTTAAGGATTCTTGAAAAAGGGGATTAATTGACACTGAACTTCACTTCTCCATCTTTGAACCTGATGAATCATGTTAAGGCTGTACTAACCAAATTCGATCTTTCTCCTTGGCCATGAAAATTCTTCAGCCATTGGCGATGAAGGCACGGAGCCCATAGACATTCTCCTGTGTTGGGCCACCATGCTGGTGATACGACGAGCCTTCAGGTGGCGCAGCTTCAACTGGTCCCTCATCTCTTGACAGTGGTCATCAATCAGATTTGGGTTGTAACGTTGGTGGAACTGGAACAAACAGGCTGACCTCATACAGAACATCACCAACAAAATTTTTCATGTTCCAGCCTTCATTCCACAAATTTTCTAGCAGGGATTGCAAGAAAAGGAGTTGGAATAGTTCATTCAGTATAGTGTCTAGGTTGTAGGCTGGATGATCAAGTAAGTGACATTAACTTTCAGCAGGGGAACAAGATTTTTCTTGTTTTCACGAGTCCAAATTGCCTCTGGGGTGCACCCAGTCTCATATCTAGTGGGAATCAGGGCCTCTTTACCCAGGAGCAAAGCTGATTGCTCACATGCATCTACTGATGAGTTTAAGAATGTGTGGAGCTATACTGCAAGTCCCCCATATGTCTTCGTGGTGTGGTTCATAAACTTTAACGTCCGAATGTCACATATATAGGTTGCAAGCAGGAACCAGAGTTGGCCAAATGACCTGTATATAGGTCGCAGGACACATGCTCTCTTTGGGAGTGCTGGCAGTTTGACCTTGGGTTGGAAACCAAAACAAACCTATGTGAGGTCATGTCAGTGGTTCATTCCTTAGCTCTGAACAAAGAAATTGTGTATCACGGTACTGGTTTCAATACTATTTACGTTCAGATATGACTGTTTATGACCTGGTCAGCCAAATATAGCCCAGCTTTGTTTCGAGAACTGATGAGGAAATATTTATTGGTGCTTGCATATGAGCGCTTGCAGAGCCTTCAAGGAAGTCTGACGCATTCAAGGATTGGTTTTCAGTGGCGAATTATCAGTTAGAAAATCAGTGTCAGACTGTCATATATTTCTTTATATATCATTTTTATTTTGCGTCTTGGAAGAGGTATAAACCCACTGAGCCAGTATTACTTTGTGAGTAAAGGCATCTTTGCCACTGCGGCTTTCAGTATGTGTCAGACTGACACTCTTTTCGACTAGTATTATAATTATTTTGCATCACTATTTTGCGAATATTACCAACAGGTGAGAGTGTTGCTTTGTCATTCAACATAATTTATTTGATTTTGCTAGAAACCCCCCTCCCTCAAGATGATTCTTCAATCGCACAAGCCGAATATCATGGTCTGTGGCATTTCTTGGGGGAAGGCCAAATTTATCAGGGGGCCCAACTGTGTTGACTGGAGTTGAAAAAGTCACAACACTGGCCAACCAAAGGGAAACAAAGACTTTGTCGTGTGTTTCGCTAAATAAGAAAAGCAGGAGCACCCTCTTCTATTGTAAAAAGTGTGATTTTGCTCTGTGTGAAGTGGACTGTTTCAAGAAGTGCCACGTGTGTCAGTGTGACTATCAGAGTGAAGTGATTGAATTGAAACTGTGAAGTGACGCAGTTCAAACTCGCCTACAGTAATATTATTGTATACAGAGTGATTATATTTACAATATCACTAAGTCTCAAAGTTGAATATCACGGTCAGTGGCGTTTCTCGGGGGAGGCCAAGGTTACCTGGGGCCCAACTGAGTTGACTGGAGGTGAAACATTCACAACACTGACCAACCAAAGGGAAACTAAGACATATTTGTTCTCAAAATAAGAAGCGCAGAAGCACACTCTACTACTGTAAAAAGTGTGATGTTGCGCTGTGTGTGTCGGCTGCTTCGAGACGTGGGTTGCGCTATGCATGTTGGACTGCTTCGAGAAGTAGTACACGTGCATCGAGTGTGAGTTATCGTAAACTGTGAAGTGACGCAGTTCAAACTCACATACAGTCTGAACAAAATATTATTGTACAAGTATATAGTGTGATTATATTTACAATATCACCATGATTCAAGGCTGAAGAAAAAACAACGGGTAAGTCCTTTGGAATTTCATAACATATATAATAAAGATTATATTTTGCAATTCATGACAAAATAATCACAGTTAATTTTCATTTGTAAAAATTGCTCTTCTGTGTACATGTAGAAAATTTTATTGCCTTTCAGGTTGTTTTTAGTTTTTATTTCTATGTTACATAGAACGGAAAATATGGATTTTTTCTGACGGTTTGCAAATTTAATTAATCAGAGTGATTTAAATACCGGCCGCAGGGGGCTCCCGGCAATTTAAAAGTCCATACGTTGTAGGTTAATTAAGCATATGAATCGAACCCCAGTCCCCTAGTCTGTACCACATCACTACACTGATTGAATTATCCCAATTCACAGAATCAAATCTTGTATTAAAACCTGGTGTCCAATTTCCAATTTCTTTAAGGACCAGTGTATCTGAACACTAAACAGTGGAAGACCTTGCACTGAGATAACTGACTTGGGATCATTGAAATTAAATGTTAAATGAGGGAAAACACTGAATTTGGACCCTACTGCACTTGGTCCCATTTATCAAACTGTGACTCCACAGACAGAAGTTCATACAACAGGGCAGAGACCACAAAGGAACAGGTCAAACCCTCACCTTGTGATATGCATTGGTGCTGAATGCCCTGCGGAGGGTGCCAGTGGTAGCTTTCTTGTCTTGTTCCAGGTGTGACTTTAGCTTGTCCCGAAGCTCCACCCCAGGGAACAAGCTTGACCTGCGATATGACGAGGACCTGGTACTCAGCGGCGGTGGCAAGTCATCGGGCTCTTCACTATGAAACAGCAGTGTCTTCTTGTCCTCAATCAGAGTCGCAGGTCCATAAAGGTGTGCAAAATGTTCCCTAAGTAATCCACACACACATGTAAGTGGCTTACAGTTGCAATGCTGCTGTTGCATGTGTCAGCAAATTGTTTTGAATAAAGAAGAGGATGGTGGTGAAATACATGACGCTGAGTAAATATTGTAATGATGACATTTGCTGCAAGAAGTTCATAGATTCCTCTAAACAGCAGTACTGCTTAACACATACTGCTGCTATATCAAACTTAGTACCTAAGTATATGCAAACTGTAACTTCTTTCCAGAATTTTTTGAATTTATAGCATGCACAGTGAAATTGTAATTGTGTGATTTTTCACAATTTTCCCTTGTCTCTCCGAAGCAAATGACATGACAGTACCTCAAATTAGGCCATGACCACTTCCTTTCACATCCTTTTAATTCATTAGTGACTAATCATCCTACCATTCGGTGCTATATATTAACTATTGACAGCATACTTAAATATATCATAAGTCAGTATATTAGTAGTAATAATATTGTTCAGGCACTTGGAGGAACTCCATTTGCCAGCTAACTTCCTGATATATTTTCACAATATTATTCTCTAAATTTAAAACAGTGTACAACTGAGAATGGTCTTTATTCTTCATGGATTTTCCCCTATTGCATAAGAGAAACAATGGTGATGGATAAATCAACAAGATGTGTAAATGGGCCACTACATGATCATGGCCAATGATTAATCAAAAAGTCAGTATGGCATCTCCTCTTGGAAAATAGGACTTATATCCTGTCATTCAATGATATATGTGAACTACATAGTTAAGGCATAGTTTAATACATCGTAAGTCAATATATTGTTTCAGTTTTCTGCAGTAAAGCTGTTACTCACGTCAAACTCAGTTTCTCGTACAGCCGTGTCAGATCATGGTCTGGACCAGGAGACAGGAATATTTTCTTCAAGACTGAGTCATCAAACTGTTCCAATTTTCTCTGTAAAAAAAAAGAAAAAGAAAAAAAGAAAAAATGTTATTTTCTCTGAGGAAAAGAAAACAAATGTTTCTTAGGACAGAATATAATGCAGTATGTGGTTCTTCAGTCCTCAGCAATTCTGTATATATGTTGAAGAACATGCTGTTCATAATTTAACCAAAGTTAAGAGCAACCATACAGGTGAGGATGAGAATTGAGGTAACCTCATGCTCAGGTAATCTTCATCTTGCATAGAATTATAATTACATAAGAATCTTTCATGCATGTTCAGTTCTTATAGAAATGTAGCAGCACTAATATATATATAATCTGATTTTTAAGCATGACACAGAAAACAGAGATATTAGGAATAAGACATACACAGATTATGAATGCTTAAAGGAGTTAACAGATGGAAACATTACAGCAGTTTGAACATGTTAAAATAGTGGATGTAGACAGAACAATGAAGCCAAGACAAAATAAGGACAACTGATACCAGCAAAGCATTAACACTTTCACACCCACATTCAAGCACTAACATATGCTCCATATTTCAGGTTTCACATGCATGCCTAACCACCATTAATTGTTCTTATTATTCTGTCAACTCACATTTCTTGATATACACAAATACTCAGATGATCAGAAAACATATAACACAAGCATATTCAGTGTTTAAAAGAAGCAAAGAGTGATCAATTTTGGAACAAGCATATTCAGAGGTTGGTCCTGAAATTGTTCAAGGATATGAACAGAAGCGTGTGCCCCTGTGCATAAATACCATTTCATGGATGCATATAGGGGGACTGGAGTTAAATCTCCACATATTTGAGACTCTGGTACTACATAGGTCGTACTGAAAGTCATGAGCAACCTCTTTTTGCATGCAACCTGGGAACAGCAGACAAAAGAGAGTATGGTGGTAGGTGGAACCAGCTGTTGTGTTAACCTTGAGTGTTTTGTGACGTCAATATCTTGCATCACGTGACCAGTATCACTCCTAACAAAATGGCCGACAATGATATGTCATTTTGCCAGCATGCTGTCATTGAATTTCTTGTGAAAGAGGAAATCCCTGCTGCAGAAATTCACCAGAGACTTCAGCATGCTTATGGAAGTGTGTGCATGGGTGCGAGCAGTGTTCGAAGATGGGTGAAACATTTTAAAGATGGGAGCACCAGCATCGAAGATGAGCCTTGCAGCGGTCGTCCTCGAACAGCCTCAACTGAACGCAACAAGGAAAGAGTGGATGAGATCATTCAAGATGACAGGCATGTGACTGTGGACACAATAGCCTGAAAACTTAGAATAGGGCACAGTGCAGTACAAGAGATTATTGAAAGCTTGGGCTATAGGAAAGTTTGTGCTCGTTGGGTCCCGCGGTTATTGACCAAAGACCACAAAGGTCAGCAAAAAGCCATCACCTCAGAACTGATGCAGAGATATTGACACGAAGGTGATGATTTTTGCTCTGTATTGTGACAGGTGACGAAAGCTGGTTTCACCATTTCAAGCCTGAAATGAAACGGCAGAGTATGGAATGACACCATTTGCATTCTCCATCAAAAAAGAAGGCAAAGACAGTGCCATCAGCTGTGAAGGTGACGGGTACAGTCTTCTGGGATGCAGAGGGGTTTATTCTGGCTGAATTCCTGGAACCTGGGCAAACCAGCAATGCTGCTCGTTATGTCCAGACGCTGCACAAGCTCCGTCGTGCATTGCATGATAAACATCCGGGACGAAACATCATCATCCTGAATGACAATGCTCGCCCCCATGCTGCTCGTCTCACATTGGAAGCAATTGCAAAGATGGGGTGGGAAGTTCTTCCACACCCCTCCTATAGCCCTGATCTGGCACCCTCCGACTACCATCTTTTCGGATTTGTGGAGGATCAGCTGCGTGGACAACGTTTTGAGACAAGGGAAGCAATTCAGAAAGGAGTGCATCAGTGTCTTCGGATGTCTGGAACGGAATTTTACAGAAGGGGAATTTTCAAACTCTCAGAACACTGGGAGGAATGAGTACAAAGAAGTGGTGATTATGTGGAAAAATAAAGAAAGGTCTGTAGATTGAGGTGGTGTATTTGGTTTATCAATAATAAAGCATATCACTTCACAAAAAATTGTTGCTCATGACTTTCAGTACGACCATTGTAGATGGAAGTGACTGATCAATTTCACGAACTTCCTATTTTATGACTTTGGAAAGAGTCCACTTATCCATTAGATAGGGGAACTGGATGTGTCAGCACATATTGGTGACAAAAGTAAAATTGCATTCCTGTCCTGGGATTTACCAAATCCCATTCATTTAATTTCCTGCCTGACTCCCCTACTGAATGCAAATTATTTTCCATGAAAATTAAAACCATACACTTAGTTTAGGAAAAATACACAAGTCCTGCCACCCATCGTTCCGATATGCAAGCTACCAGAAGAGATGTCATAGAATACAGAGAAGAACAAAGATATAAAATTAAGCATGTGATTGTAAATTTGTATAAAGTTGATGGCAGAAAGCTCCTGACATTGAACATACACAAGAACATCACAATGTTAGACGTTACAAAGACAGAAACAACACCGTCCAGTACGACTATTTAAATTTTATCACTTGAAAACTCATCACCCTTACATGTTTCGATTCCTATGGATCATCCTCAGAGAGCAACAATACTTTTTCTGGAAACTTTTACATTATTGATGCCCTCTGAGGATGATCTGTAGGGATCGAAACATGTAAGGGTGATGAGTTTTCAAGTGATAAAACTTAAATAGTCACACTGGACGGTGTTGTTTCTGTCTTTGAAATTGTTAGTGTGACGGACCAGAATGAAACAAATCAAATGTTAAACGCATTCTGACAGATGATTTAGAGCCCCAGGTTTCCAACCTGCTGCCAGTGAGTTCACTGAATAGCCTGTCCTAGCTCATCTACTCTGGTAGAAGATGAAATTATGTGGGATGATGCGGAGGCTTTCTATCCACGAACACACTCACTGGAGAAAGTGATGTCAGAAGAAAAGGAGGTGTAAGACTATTTCAGACAGGCCATGGCTGAAGGTCAGATTAACAGAAATGTTCTGATGACAAAGAAACTGAACTTACTCTAATATAGAAGTCGCCTCTAACTCCAGTGATTTCTTCAATGCCAGCCATCATGGTGCCGATCACCTGGAACACATAACATATCACACAAATTTGCCAGCATGATTATAATATTCCTGAAAATATTGCATTCTGAAGAAGTTAACAAATATACATATAGCATGATAATTCTGGCACATTTGTTCAACTAACAAGCATTTAGATTTATGTACAGGACACCCTGACCTGTGATAACCCTTCTACGATGAACGTTTTCTGAAAGGGTTTCTTTTCTTATCACATGTCATAGCACCTTATAATCTCCAATACTTTAAAACTGTAAAGATATGTTGAGACACAACAGATGGGGACCTTTTGCCTCATATCATACATGAACACAACTGATGGACAGAGAAATTATTTTAGTGTGATTTATCTCATTCATAATAGCAAATGATTGTCTGCTTGGGAATTACAGGAGTAACGAGAACAGCTCCAACAGCTGCAATTGAAGTCCTCCTTGGAGTGCCCCCACTGCACCTCCAGGTGGAAGCTGAGGCCAAGGCAGGAAATTGCAGACTAAATTGCAATGATCAATGAAAACCCAAATCCGAAGGCTATGGACATGCTTACATGACTCAGGACATGAAGAAGAACCCATCCTACAAATGGGGTCTGAAAAAATGATACCAAGACATGTCTATGATAAACTCTTCATGATCAGATTCCGTGATAGAAGTGATTGGAAAGAGGGGCTTCAGCCTGACAGAAAAGGGGGGGCTAATCTCATACACAGATGGCTCCAAGACAAATAAAGGCACTGGAGCTGGGGTATACTGCCAACTCTGCATGAAAAATGGATATTTTCTATAATTTTAAGGCAGTATACATTTGTGGGGCACTCTTGTCATTACTCCGATGACAACCCACTTCTTCGGAACAGTTTTTTGGCCCTGAAAAGGACCGTGGCTGCTGAGATGATTGACCGGTGAGGTAGCGCGGCGCGCNCATAAGACTATCATACATTTTCAGGCTCTTAGTGAATTTTGTTTTGCAAGTATACTTCCCACTTGACTTTCTCTAATTTGATCCAAAACAGGTACTGCACACACAGATTTCTTCTGCTGGTGTAGTAAGTGGGAGTCATACTTCCCATGTATTAAGAAGGAACACAGCATTCTTCCCACTGAGTAAGTGCGAATCACACTTCCCACTACAACCTTCTCACAATACATTATTGGGAAGCACATGTCCCATCTTAAACTACAATCAAAGTCTACTTTTGATAAAATTTAACTATAATAAGATTAAATGGAATTAGGACTGTTCCAGTCTGAAAAATTACATGGCCACCATGATGGAAGGTAGCATTAATAGCTGACACTGAAATCACTGAAGGAAGGGAACTATAAAAATATTGAGACTTCACTATCTCAAATAGTATGATTTAACCATGAAGTTTAATTGAAAAAAAGCACTTCATCTGAAGTGTGGTAAGAGAGAACACACAAAAATATTATTTTTATAAATTATTCTGCAATCCACTTAGCTAGCAAGGGAGTTTCACATGTTGAGGCACGAAGCTTACATTATCATTTATTTCAATATTCAGCGTCTCCTTTTCTGATTTAGATCTTGTAATGTTCAACAAAGCCACCAGCGGTTTGATGGTGCTCCCCTGCAACACATTCAGATGGATATTGGTACCAGACACTGAAAAGCATCCTACAGGCTGGGGTGCAGTCCTAGAAATGAAAGTACCAGCTCAGTCCAGTACCCAGGTCCAGGTGGGAAGAAATGGGAATAACTCATGACATGAAGCCGTTTTAAATACCTAATGACAGTCTTACACTTCTAAATGCAGAGCTGAGTGACAAACAGCCCATGAAATGTATACACTTAAAGGACCTGACACTTCAAGCTTACAATTCAGATAACAAACAAGTTATAAGGAAGAAAGCAGTCTTCTGGGATTTTGCACCGTGTATATGTGGTGTTAACCGACGTTTCGGAGGAACGTATCGCCTCCATCTTCAGGGTAGAAGAAAAAATATATAAGAAATCTGCAAGCAAAGAGACCGTGAGAATCTGCTTTTACCGGTTCTCACGGTCTCTTTGCTTGCAGATTTCTTATATATTTTTTCTTCTACCCTGAAGATGGAGGCGATACGTTCCTCCGAAACGTCGGTTAACACCACATATACACGGTGCAAAATCCCAGAAGACTGCTTTCTTCATAGTCACCGCCGTGAAAGCCTCAAATCTTACAAGTTATAAGGACTTAATATTTCACATTAGAGTCTTTACAAGAAGTGCCAGGGTGGTGCCTCAGCACTAAAGGACACACCATGGCACCACCATGGCTCAACTACTGTCCTGTCTACTGAGAAGTCATGCAACTCATGTAACAGTATAATTTTTACACAGAAAAATAAATAAATTATTGTAAAAAAATACAAGGTATGTATTGCATAACTGTAATTTGAAGGTATTGTAGTAAGGTACTGGACTTCTGGGGCGGAGGTCTGGAACCAGATCTAGGATGGATACCTGCAGATGCATTTCCCTTCAGACATGGCAAATGTGAGGCACTAGACTGCACTGTGGTCTGAACCTAATGTTAACTTGAAGGACCCTTTGCTGAACATATTCCTACCATTTGGAGCAGTACAGTGCAGCTCACAGGCATGCACACAAGCCTACAGCATCTGGCGCTGAACCAGCCACCTGCTATTTTTACACCATCAAACAGCAACGATTAAGTACATCTATTTGTTCATGAACATTGTTTCCACAAGAAATTTACAAATACTACCCTGAAGCAGTAACACTTCTGACTCGTATTCGGCAGCTACCTGTTTAGAATCTCAGTTGGAACACCAAATATACTCACTGAGGTTTCACATTGTACTCCTCAGTCCCTCAAGACAAATGCTGGGATAATACCTCTATTAACCTATGATCATTTTCTTCCACATTCCACCCAATACATTATTCACTTATCATCCTAGCATTCAGCAATCTGAGATGCTGACAGCATCACTGAGTAAACCACAAATGAATAAATAAATAAATAATATACAAAAATTGCCAGAATGCATGAAGATTTCCTTGTTTTATTTAAATAAACAAAATTTAATTTGTCAACGTTGAAGACTGGTACATATATACAAGAACAGGTTAAATTTCAGCTTCTTGTGTGTTGTGTCTGTTAAAACCACAAATTTTTTATCACACTGTACAGTGATTTTCTTTATCATCCTGTATATTTTAGATTATCCATATTACTCATACCGACCCTGATGAAGCAGTGCTACACAGTGACTACAAATTTAAATAAAGGATTGATCTTCTATTAACTCTAGTGTCTCTGAAATCTGTTACCTTTGCTAACTACTGTTCTGGAACAGGGCGTTTAACTCCCCCCCACATGGGTGTTAGAGGCTGTATTTTAAATTTCAGTAATGGTATCTGTATTAAAATAAATGTGAAGCAAGGCCAGGTGAATTATATGCATAAGCCATCACAATAGAGCGATATATCGTAAATAAAAGTTAAGAATATTGAATCAATACAGTTACAATAAATGAAACAAAGCAACTGTATGCAATGTTGGGTTCTTGCAGCAGAGTGTTAAAACAGAGGTAAAAGAATGAGTAACTGGAATACAAAGGAAGAAAATTCATTCAACCAAATTCTCTACCTGGACGAAGACAGTGAATATAATGACGATGAGGGTCGTCGTGACGAACATCGGACGAGGCTCCACTAAGTCCGCATCCAAAGTCTCCACCATAGAGAAAGCTATGGCACCACGGAGACCACCATAAGCCATTATAAATTGCTCCTGTATGTTAATCTTCTTCACACGCAGCTTGTTGGTCAAGCACGTCAAGAGGAACACACCTGTTGAGATTTGAAGTTTTCATGGGGCTTAGTTCATGTTCCTCTGAGTTATGCCATCATGAAGATCTGTAGGTTGTTACCAACATACTGGAAGAGCACACTGCCTCCATATTCACTCTTACTCTGAAGACAGAGACAGGATGAGCCTCCAAAACACTGATAATCATCTATCAGATTACACAATGCTATAACCCAGATGAGCACGAACTAGGAACATATGTGTCCACATAACAAACCCTGACTAAATCCACTGTGGCCAAGTGGTCAACACTCATCTTCATAAGGTCCAGGGTTTGAATCTTGACTTGACGATCAGCCATCCTGAGTGAAGTATTTCTGTGTCTAGACAATAACACAATGTACTCTTATTGCTGGATATACCATAATGAGATTTAACATATAGAAAGAAAGATCTTGTCTTATATCACACCTTTAACCCTTTCATGCACAGTAACTATACATACTATGCACTTTTATGTTACAGAACTCTGCACTTTATTCACATAGTGCATTCATGGGTTTCATATGATTATTACAACACAACGTGATTATGGCCCTAAACAGCACTAACTGGCTGGTCTATGTATCACATTGCATTTTCTATGAGACAGAATCTAAACCCTTAAAAAAAGTAAAACTGTCCCTGGGCTTAATTAATTAAGCACAACACCATGAAGATATATGGGGGAGTGGAGGTGCAGCTCCATCATTCTTGACCTTTGCATTAGGTGGAGGTGAGTGGTCAGCTTTTGCCCTAGCAGCTTTACCCCAGAGAAAGAGCCCCCTGCACCAATTGGCTAGGAGGATGAGTGAGTCACAGAACTTGTCTGGACAATGTGGAGAGGAGAAGAAGCTCGCCTGTGCTGGGACTTGAACTCTGACCCCTTGACCATCCAGCTCATAGACAGTCACTGCACTGACAGTGCTATGTCAGCTCAACTACACCCTTAAACAAGACATAAATGAATTTGAGGCTTCAAAGTGACATTTCTCTCAGTGATACGTATGGTTTCTAAGCATGTTGCAGACAGAGAACAGACCTGCAAATCGGCAGACAAGGCATAGAATCAGCGTCCACAGAACAAAGCCTGTGTGCCACACATGCTGGTCACTGACGAGCACCATGCCCAGGAACAGGAAGATAATGGCGTCACTTGTTGAGCTGCAAAAACAACAATCGGCTACTCTTCCCGTATCTACAGACGATAGCTAACTGCGTTCTGCAGAGGAGCAGATGCATTCTCTATAATTTTACATGGCTTACTGGCAATACATCTATTTGCAGCATAAACTGGATAGACAAGAAATTCATAAAGAATTTTAGTAGGAAATATTTCAACAGAAGATGATATTAAAATGAAAAAAAGTAAAGCTATCCCCATACCAGACCAAGGATGTCCATACGGTTGTAAGATGTTGACAGTCCCACATTATCCAGACAATCGGCTCACATGTGGTGGTAAGGTTGTCAGCTTTATGTGCTGGCCACCCTTTACCCCCAAGGAAGATTCCTGGTACTCATTTCTGTTAGAGGCTGAGTCAACCCCAGGGCCATAGTGCAGCTGGAAGGATTAGGTCGATTGAAAAAATCCACCTCATCAGGATTTGAACCTGCATCCTTCCGACTTGTAGCATAGTGCCTCAACCAACTATGCTACTGCGTGCCCCTGATATTACAATGAATCTTAAAGAAATACAGTGTGAAGATGTGGACAGCACAGAGTCCAGCAGCTCTTGTGAGCACAGCAATGAACAATGCGGGTTACTGTCTACTGAGGCAGGACACTCTGGAGTCTAGTACAGTGCTACCAACTTTCCTGAGATTTCAGGTTCCCATGATGATGCTTATGAAGATTAGTGTCTTCTAAGATATCACAATATGTAGTCTGATAAAAGTTTACTGATGCTTTGAATAAACGTTCTGCCTCCATATCCAGGTCATGCTTCTATCCTGAAGACTGATGTAGTTGTTTCCTCCAAAACATCAGTAGGCTTCTACTAGGCTATACGATGGTCACATCACAGGAGACAGTGCTCTTCACAGTCAATGCTCTGAGATCCTGAAACTTCACACAGCAGCCGATGAAAGAAACTGCCATTCCAATTAGTGTATAAATGCCAAATGTGGGAGCAAAATGGTTGAGCTGAATCTCATGGTAATATACAGCTACCGTTTCACTATATTACTTGTTACCTTACCTCAGCATTTTTGTGAAATACTTGACTGTTGTGTACGATTTCTGGGATATGTTCTTGAGGGCATAGTGAGCTTGCACCAGGCCACATATTATGATACTGCAAGCAAACAAGTGGCATCAGTACCATCACAGCCAGTAGTTTGAGACTTACTTTACATTTCAAAAGGGTGCTGAGTTGTCAAGGGACTGAAACTAAGGGGCTGGATGGTGCTGATGAAGTAGGAACATTAAGCTTCTTGCAAATTTCCCTGAAACATTAGTACACATTGGTAACACCACCATTTTCTATATGTATTTAAATGGCAAATGAGATTTTATTGTACTTCATTAGAACAGAAAAGATCCTTTAAATTTTACTTGTGTTAGTTAGAGTAAAATGTTAAATGGAAGTAAAAGTAATGTACAAAAGAGCAGTGTTTGAGAAACCAAAACCAAGTGGTACAGCCATCAAGGAGAAGTGGAACATGACAAAGAGACAGAGAATGAAAGACGTGAAGAGAAGATATTGAAGAGGTATTTACGGTTGACAGGGAGAAGCCTAACACCAAACTTTATAATAATAAAGGAGAAAAATGAGGAGCTGGAAGAGGAGAAGGAGAAGAGGCAGAGCAGAAGAAGGTGTTTGAGAACATCAAGGCTCAAACTATGGTCTGTGGACAGGAGGATGAAAAAGAATAAGGCTGAAATGAATTAAATTTCCCATAAGAAACTTATTATATAGACTTAACAATGACAATTTCTAGCATTTTGCATATTACAATTTATGAATCAGTTGTGGATCCACGATTATACCTGACAGATGTAATGAAGATTAATTAATATATATTTGAAATTTTACAATTTGGAAAAAGAAAATGTAAATCCAGGCGGAACTGAATCATAGCTCTCACAACATAAGATTATACAGTATATTACTCCTGGCACATACCTGATAATGCCTGAGAAATGGAACAACTCAGCTGATAAATATGAGACATATGCAACACCTAGAACTGCTAAAGGCTCCACCACTGCAATTGGATTTCAATAAAATGCCATATTAGGAAACATTAATTTCCAGCAACAGTTATATGTAGCAATCTGCGTAGAACGGTCAGATTCACTGCACACTTAACAGCCAACTGAAGTTCTGGCAGCAGAACCCAAAGGTTCAACACAGCTGAGCCCAAAGCCTGCCACTGGACATGATTCTTTAAACCTTTAAGATCAAATTAAACAGCAATGCATGACTGTAATGCTGCTGGACTTTTTAAGCTCTTTAATCTCTTGACCACATGAATGTCAGGAAAAGCACACATCTATATTTATAATAAAAGTATACACATTTTTTAAATAATGTCACTTATTATATCAGCCTCTGAAAAAACGAGTACCATTAATCTTCCTGAGGGTAAGGCTGACAACCTTACTACTATCTCTCAGCCAACTCTCTAGAAAATGTGCGTGCCTCAACATCTCACAGCCCTGTGGGCCTCCATGGCCTGTTAGAAGGATATCTTTACCTTTAATTATATAAACACAAAAAGAAATTATTTAATATTTGAAACTTTCATGGCAAATCAATATGCTGGAGATTTTTCAGGTGATCAGCCATGTCAATGTTGAATTACACACTAACATTTCAAGGGACATCTTTCATCTTCATCATCGACCCTGAAGACTGAGATGGAGGAGTTCCCTGGAACTCAACATTGATGCAAAAGATGTTGGCACATAAACTTATTGTACAACAGAAACAAAATGAAGCTTTGCAACAGACATCAATTCGAAAAGTTTATACAAACGGATATTTTATTTGTTGCAGTCAAGTACACACAGTTGAGAACCACCGTTTTAGGAGTACAATGTATAAGGGGTGAGCCTTCTTGGCCCTTGCACCACGACCACAGTGATCTATTGTAACCGCCACTGATAACTTAGTGTAATCATTAAGCTTTAATTGCATGACACATGGCAGTTTTTCTGCATTGGTTGGTGGCCACAGCAATACAGGGCTAACGTGATACTGAAGCTGAACTAACTCTGGCACTGATCACCCCAGCAAGTTCTTCAACTGCAAATTCATGACGAGTGTAAATTGACCTCTACTTTATTTCTGTAATAAACATGAAGGCCCTTCTGCTTAACCCTGTGACAGATACATACCTCGGCACTCCTGCGTGGTCCTGGTGATGAGGGCAGTAAGAAGGCCAAATATGGCACCCACAGCTATTCCCCCACAGCTCACAGTGAAGAAAGCAAGTATCGCCAACCCATACTGCCCAACAGGAATTTCTGGCATTTCACAAAATGTGACCATTGTGTTATATAGGACGATTGTCACTGCATCTGTAAGCATAAAGATTGTCATATTGAACCTGAAATTCTCAGAGCAGGGACTATGAAGATTACTATTGTCTGAAATATGATGCTGGGTAGTCTGGTGGAAGTTCACCTATATTTCGGAGGGTCAAAATGTAAGCAAGCAAGTAGTGAGAGCAGATATAGGCCTGGGAAGGGGCTCTGAGAGAGCCATTAGTTATTCCTCTTCTTGATTCTATTGGTTAGCTCTGGGCTCCTTTCCAGGTCTGCATCTGAAACAGGTATTTCACACATGACTGCTTGCTTGACTTAGTCATCAACCCTGAAGATAGAGACATTGTGTTTCTTAGAAATTCTGGTGAACTTCTATAGGACTCCATGATGTCACATTCTAGATCTTAATGAGATATATTTGACTTACTCATATTTCTGAACATTTACCACAAACTGCAGCGAGTTATGCAGTGAGAATAGACTCAGTAATCAACAAGAAGTTATTGAAAAAAATTGATCTTGTACAGGCTACTAGGGCCCATTAATTCTGAGTTATATGGCATAAGAGATTCCGAGAGGGATGTGTGTCACTACAAGATGATGCTCGCCCAGGACAGGTTCATTGTGTTATCACTCTTGATGTCATTGCTGCGTTGGATGGTCATATCCAGGCAAACCGATGGATCACTGTGGAAGAAATTAGTTTTTGTTGGGAATAAGTCACGGTTCCATACAGGCCACTGTGACAAAACACCTGCTGTACCACAAAATGTGCATGCAGTGGGTTCCACATCAACTCACGGAGGAACAGAAGACTCAGAGAATGGCTGCATCACTGGGTCACTTGCAACAATACCATGAGGAAGAGTATGCTTTTCTTTCCTGTACTGCCAATGGGGATAAAACTTCGTGCCACCATTTTGAACCCAAGAGCAAATGGCAGAGCCAACATTGGAAACACGTGAATTCTCCCCCACTGAACAAATCCAAAGCCGTACACACAAGTTCCGGTAAAGAGATGATGACCTTCTTTGACTGCAAGGGCCCTCTGCTTGTCGAATTTCTCGAGCATGGAGCCACAATCAGTGCACAGCGCTACGAAGACACTTCACAGAAACTGAGACATGCCATAAAGTCAAAACGCCCTGGAATACTATCGAACGGCATTATTCTTCTTCATGATAATGCCACATTGCCAACTCTGTGAGGAATACACTACAGAGATTTGATTGGGAAGTGCTTCAACATCCCTCCTACAGCCCAGATCTCTCCCCATGTGATTTTCACATTTTTGTAGACCTGAAGAGAGACATTCGTGGACATCAGTTTGCATTGGATGAAGATTTGCGTGGCTGGGCAAAGATGTGGTTCCGTAGACAGCTCACAAGCTCTTTCAAGGATGGGATTGACTGTCTTATTTCCCACTGGGATAAATGTATTAACAGTTTTGGATATTACTTTTGAGGTAAGAAATGCTCTTTAATATGTTTTGGCATCTGACCAGTTTTCGTTTGACTTCCCCTCATATTTTATGTCATATACTCACACACATATTGAATGAGACAGGAAATTTCAGTCAGTATAGTGACATGCTATAAGCTTGACAGCCAGGATTCAATTACTGATAGGGATAAGAGATATTTCTGCATTCCGGAGCATCCAGACTAGCTCTGGGCCCCACCCAGCCTCCTATACAATGGGTACCAGAGGCTCTTTCCCTAGGGGTAAAGTGGCCAAGGCATGAAGCTGACCACTCACCACCACCTATTGCTGAGATCAAGAATAGTGCAGCTATACCTCCACTCCCCCATATGTCTTCATGGCGTAGTGCTTAATTAATTAAGTGCAGAAACAACTTTATATTTTATATATACATATATTAATATGAAGGTAGGATAGCCCTCTTGGTATAGTGGAGAGGTAACAGTCTGAACGGGAGACTAAGAGGCAAGAAACTTTCTCTCTACCACATCCAGACTGGCTCTGGGGCCCAGCCTTGTATCAACAGATACCGGGGATTTGTCCCCAAGGCCTAAAGCAGCCAGAGCATGAAGCTGACCACTCACTTCCTTTTAGTGGAGATATACTTCTACTACCCCACACATCTTCATGGTGTGTTCTGTAATTAACCACTGACAATTTTACCTTTACTTCATACATGCATATTCCATTTTCGCACACAATTCCAATTACCAGGACGCTGTGAGATATGACCTCAAAATTCTCCACCATTCTCATGTTTGTAGCCAAGCAGTTATTTAGTTAGTTATTCACTTGGTGTGTCAGTCATTCTGCAAGTCAATTAATTTGTCATCCAGTCAGTAACAAAAGTTATTGCTCAGTTCCCAGTCAGTTGGTTGATAAGTCAGTCCTTCAAGCAGAAAATCAGTCAGTCAGTCAGTAAGTCAGTCTTGTTCATTCTTACCATTGAACAGCGACTCCCCAAACAGCAAATAATACAGATCCTCATTTACTCCTACTTCCTGGAAGATCGCAAGAACTGCCACCGGATCAACGGCCGAGATGAGTGCAGCAAACACCAGACAGTCTATTAAGGTAAGGCGTTCCACCATGGGCCCCATTAGTCCAAAATGCCGCAGCAGGAACAGAAGTGGACCTGTAAATTTCAAGGTGTCTTACTGGTAGGACTGACAGAACAGTATTTTATGTGTAGCTTAACGTCCATGTATTTATCGTCTGTCAATATTGCAACAGTTGTTTATTCACTACTTAATCTTAATCTTAGTTTAACATTTTACACTTTGACACAACATGTTTCGGCCCCAAACGACCATCTTCAGGTGTCTTGATATGTTACAAACATTTTATTAAAATATGTTAAAACTGCTACATTGTGTTAAAATCACATGCTGTAGTTCTGTTTCCAAGGTAAAACATGATAAAATCCATCAAAATTTCTATTTCACCTCACAAGGGGTGACATCCATTGTACACAAATGTATGCCTGTCCCAGGTGTTTTGTTTTGGCAGCTTGCCTTCACATTCATAGCCTACTTTTCAGTTATGTCTGCAATGTGCCCCAGGTGTGCATTTCCTCCACAGCATGTTGTGTTGTCTTCGCTAGTGACTAGTAAAGACACAACCACAGATGATAAATACACGGACGCTCAGTTAAACAATTGCAACAGGATGCTAAAATACAGAATTTTATGTGTAGGCTGATGCACATTTTATTCTCATCAACTGCAAGGTTTAGGTCTATCGACCTGTTGTGATCTTCAGGTTAGAAGAAATGATCCTTCCATCTTCTTCATGGTTGACTTCTCTCTTCTTCCTTTAGAATGACAGTTAAACAGTTTCTGATGAATCTGATTAGTTGGCACTCTTGAAATATGTATTATTCTTATGGGAAAATGAGGCAGCTTATTATGAGTTTAAAAACACAAATACGAAACATACAATAAACAATAAACATATTAATAATATTGGTTTAAAAATATGGAAACAAAATCTCAATCTCCTTCTAGCAATGTTTCCTTTTAATATGGGACAATGAACAAATACTCTCCTATGTCTTCCACTTAACCAGTCATTCTGGTGATACATGATACTGACATAGAACCTGAGAGAGCCCAACAAAAGCAATGAAAGTGAGGGCTAATGAGCTCCAATGAAGCTGTTACAGGCCCAGCAAGCTAGCAACTGATAATAGTACAACTTTCAAAATGAAGAAAAGCCTCAGGAATAAATGTTAAAAAAAAGATACTAATTAGAAAATAGGGAGCAAATGGGAGCATAAAATAATAATGAATCTTACAGAAAATGGCTGTGGGCTGAACTGGCTGCAGATACAGCCAACTGGAGGTATGTCTACATACATGGAAATAATTACTAGCAGCTTCTCAAGGATGAGCCTGTATGATGCAACTTTTCTGATGTCTTTGAATGTCCAGGCACTGAATATTAGCATTAGGCTATGTTTACACCTCACAAAGAGATGAACAGTCACAGCAAAAAGTTACTTACCTATTGTGAATGTATTGAATAGTGTCCCCTGAAAAAAAAAATCCATTATGAGAATTATAGTAACGTAATTTTTATGAGACTTTAGGTGATGATGATGGTTCATGAGTTGTGGGAGAAGAGAAAGTTCAGATCATTTTCAAAGAGAAGAGCACGATTCTTGGGGATCTGATGCCATTCACTTTAGAAACTAGAACAATTTTTATATAAGACAGTATAAAGTTAATTAAATACAAATCTATGTCAGATTGTAATATGGTCTAACATTTGATGAAGTACTCGGTGAAAACAGCAAGATGAATTTTAACATGTTAAGCATGTTAAAAATTTTTATAAAACTGGCTGTATATGGGTATGTAAAAAGTATGAAACAATTAGAATAAAAATGGAAAAACTTTAGATCAAACAAAATCAATTAAAAATAAATCAGTTACAACTCAACCCTTACATCGAAGTACAGGAAAGATGCTAGACATGGTACTTGTGTGTAACATGCACAGGGTACTCACCACAACTGCATACAGCATAATGGTGCTGAGATTGTAAGAAAATGCTCTGTTGTACAGGGAATAGGATGACTCCAGCACAACCCTGGAACAATATTTCATGCAATTAATGTCCTGATGTTTGAGGTTTCACAGTCATGAAGATAAGATTGTGGTCTTTTCGATTATGGCACCATGTAATTTTGTAGGTAAGGCATAGGGTTCAGCAGATGCTGACAGCCATAACCAATAAACCAATCTATGGAGATGTCATTCCAGAACATTTTAAATACACCTGTCACTGTATCCTGAACATCTTCCTTTGGATATTCAGTCTATATTTGCATTTTGAAGGTGCTATCTGGAATGAGGTTTCTTCACAGCTTTCCTCAGTCCCTCTGGGCAATGCTTGGGTGACAATACCTCAAGCAATCAATGACCACATCTTTATAAATCTTTTCATCATTCATTTTACTATTCAATGCTACATATTCTAGCTACTGACAAAATCATAAAATAACCAAAACAAAAGACGCATATATGCATGAGAACACACTCATGCAAGTTTACCATGTACCTACGGTGGTAGCAGTATGAGGAAGAAGAGACGAGGTGTGAAAGTTGGAAATGTGATGTTGTCGCCACCATTCAGACGCTTCTCCCCTGGAAGTGAAACACCACTGCCACTGGACAGAAAAAAATTTCTAACTTGAGTCACCGTAAACCTTACATTACATGTTTAACTGTATTGAAACTACACCACATTCTATCTGCAGTCCAGGAGCATTCTGAAAGTGCTGCACATTTTAGGAGGGGGTTATCGTGAAGACAATGCAGATGAGAGGAGAGGAATTCTGAAATTCAAAATATGTTGCAAAACTATCATTTATTTGCATTGACTATAAGCATATTTTACAGATATGCCAAAAGACATAATAATAACATCATTAACCCCACAAAGCAGGGGCCAGGATAGCTCAGTCAGCATAGTGACTTGACTATGAAATAAATATCCAGGCAATAAGAATTCAATTTCTGGCAGGAGAGGCAGAGATTTCTCTACAGTATCTGAAATAACTCTGGGACCTTCCCAGAGGGGTAAAGCAGCTGGGGCATGAAGCTGACCACTCACCTCCATCCCAGTATGAGGTTAAGGATGTGCAGAGTTATACCTCCACTCCTCCACATGTCTTCATGACATAATGTTTTGTTTTTACTTTTATGAGGGGGGACCCAAACATAACCGGAATTTATTTTTGTTATTTTTTATTTTTGCATTTTTATTGAACTGTATATTAGTCCCCTTCAAAGTATTGTCCATGTGCATTAATGCACTTGTCCCAACGCTTTTGCCACTGCTCAAAACAGTGCTGGAATTCTTGAGGCTGGATACTGTTCAAAGCCTTTAGCGTGTTTTCTTTGACTTCATCCACATCACGGAATCGCTTTCCTTTCAGACTTCTCTTCATCCGTGGAAACAAAAAAAAGTTCTGGATCGTTCTGCACTTCACTCTTCAAGTCGCGGCAAACATTCACGCGGTTTTCTCTTTGGTCATCTCCGAGCAAGCGAGGAACAAATTTTGCAGACACCCATCTCATGTGCAAACCTTCAGTTAAAATTCGCTGGACCGTGCTCCATGAGATGTTCGTTTCCTCAGAAAGTTGGTCAATGGTCTTTCGACGATCTTCATCAATTGCATGTTTGATTTTGGCAATGTTTTCGTCATTTCTTCCTGTCGAAGGACGCCCGGGGCGTGGCATGTCTTCTGTTGACATGTTGCCAGATTTGAAACGGGAAAACCACTTGTAGACCTGTGATTTCCCCAAAGCATCATCATTAAAGGCTTGCCGAAGCATCCCAACAGTCTCGGCTGCAGTTTTCCCTAACAGAAAGCAAAATTTCACGCACACTCTTTGTTCCTTCTGGTTGGCCATCTCACTAATCACCAAAGGGTTGAAACAGGAACCCACACAACAGAGCACCACAGACAAATCACTTAACTCAGACTGACGCCAGCTCACTAACAGTCACGGGAGACCCCCAGCTAACACCACCTAGCAGCACAACTCGTAACTACAAAGCATGCGCACGCAACAGGTCGGTTCCGGTTATTTTTGGGTCCCCCTTCGTATGCATTAAAGCACAACAGTAACTATATGAACCACTTGCCTTAACCCTTTACAGCCCAGTGGTTACTACACGTACCATCTGCTTCAACACACCAAAGCTCTGTATTCTGCCCACAGAGTATATCTGTGTGTTCCGCATGGTTCTCACAATAAACAGTGACTGTTTCCCTGAACAGCATTAACTGGTTGGCCTTTGTAGCGGAGGCGCAATGTGTTTCCTGTGAGATATGGACTGAATCTTTATATATTATTTAGTTGAAATTCAGTCTTTAAAGAGCTGATATTAAAAAAAACTCCAGATTCTTCCTACATGGTGTATTTACATGTTCTGTATGATCCTTTCCTAAACAATGACTGCTGCTCTGGATGCCATTAACTAGTTGGTAGTCATAATGAGACTGCAGCATGTCTCTTTGTAGTAGCAAAAATGAACTTTCTGTTTCAATTAAAATAAATGTTACTGTTATTTTCAACAATGTCCACTGTCTTGAATTACTGCAAACACAATGATTCAGAAATCAGGCCCATTTCTGTCATCAGGTGTAAGGAGGGAGATAGTTTTGGGCTACTCACTAGATAATTCCTCCAACAGTAACGCCAACAATAATCATCAGGCTGAAAACAAGAACAACAGTAAATGTGTTAAGTTGGTAATTGTCACACAAATTTATGGTAACATTTTAGCATACACTTTTTGCACAAATATATGAAATGAATGCAGAACACAGAGGTCATATGCATGCAAATTTATGTGATTCATCTCAGAAAGCTCTTAACAGAAACTGATTAAATTTGGTACTGGAGATCAATACTATAAGTTAAGCAAGTAAAACATAAAGCTTAAATTCAATATTATCATTTTTTTTCAGTGGGTCAATATATATATAATACTGATACATGAGATAAAACACTGATCTCGTATGTCTTCAAACATTTATTTCGAATATGTCTTGGTGAAAAGGCTTGAATGGGCTGGACATATAATACGTGCCAGCGAGAATAGAACCATCAAGAAAATGCTTAACACCAAACCAGAAGCAAATAGGAGAGCGGGAAGACCAAGGTTAAGATGGGAAGAATGTGTGTGGCAGGACATAAGAATTTTGGGTATAAAGAGCTGGAGGAATGTAGCATCGAATAGAGAAGAATGGCGAGCAATCCTGAGGAACGCCAGGGCTCACAAAGGGCTGTCGTGCCAGTGATGATGATGATGATGATGATGATGATGATGATGATGAGTTGCTAGATGAACCACCTGCTTTAACAACAAAAACTCTGTGTTTCACCCACAGGGTGTATTTACATGTTTCATATGAGTCTCACAGTAAAGAGTGAATGTTTCCCTTAACAATATTAACCAACTGATCTTTCTGATAAAATCACAGTATTCTTTGTGAAGTAGGAAGTGAATTTTTGTATGTTATTTTCATAAACTTGAAGCTTCAAAAAAAATGGTAATGAAATATAAGTAACAATAAATGCATGATTTTGTGGTGTTATTCAAGGGAGATGGCATCAAGGACAGGTGTTGATGTATCATTTAGTATCATGCAGGAAATGAATAAGGGAGAAAGCAGGGAAAGTTAACAGTATGAAAGTTTATATAGTAAATGACGAGACTTTCCCTTGTATTCTCAGTGAGTCTTATTATAGTTTTCTTGAATACAGCTGGAACTAACACACTGCATCCAGAAAAGCTATTGTATTCAGATGAGAGAGTTCCTGGTGAAAAATAATTCACCAAATATCAACAAATAAGAAGTTCTTACTCACTCCAAGTATTAGGAATTAGTTTGCTTGGCCACATATATAGCTCTCTCCATCCCTTCCTCTGTCTTCCCACATCTCTTTTGTGCTATAATTTGTAAATTATAACTTATTTAAGAATGTAGGTTCCATCCATTCTCTGAAGAAGAAGTTTAATCTTCTGACATTTATGCTTATTTTTTACTTCTTTGAATACCAAATTTTTTTTAACACACTTTAAAAATATTTTGTCTTTTACAGAATGAAAAATGTCACAGTATAATATATTTCTGAATACCACCAGAACATAAATCATGGCAAGAACTAAAATTTGTATGCTGTTTATTTATAAACAAATTACCTCACAATTACTTACCATGACTCTGGAATATGTTCTGCGATGCTGTTTGCATGATGGAATGCTGAAAATTAACAAAAGACTACACTATAACAAACAGCAACTGAGAAAACCAGGATACAGAGTGAATAACTGAGGTGTCTGGCATGTTTGCAATGAGATGTTTCAAAATTCTGCCTATTAGCTTCCACATGCATGCCATCTGTCCATGTGTATGTAACAACTTAGGTACAGGTGAACAAATTTTCATCAATTTAACACTGAATAGTTTTATTAAAATTTGTTGATACAATCCAGTATTTGTTATAGGTGGGCACAAATGACTAACATTGCATACATGAAGACATAATTGCATTTTGAGTTTAACTCACTAGACATTTATCAGAATAACACATGTCTTGAAAAACTGCTGTATGGGAAAATGAAACACACATGTCATGCCTAACACTTTCTCCACACATCTTATAGTTCTCAAGACAATTAAACAAAATGGAACAAATGTGTTATGTGTACATTTCATAACTTGCTGATTTATGGCAAGTATTTTGCTCTTCATCCTATATAGACAGACTGTGAGAGCTTTCTAGCTCTCTGCCTAATGACTACAAGTGGCCTGGTTCACTGGGGGGAAACTTGCTGGTCCTTGTAGTTAATCACAGAATTTAAGGATCTTACATTAAACGGCAATAATGCTACTCTTGTCACTGAAGTTCATGTGGACACATGTTTATATTATTAAAGTTACAAAATCGAAATCTCAAAAGTTTGGTTAACATATTTCACGAAAATTTGGTAACTGTTCCAGAAATTCTGGGCAAGACACACAGACCCTAATAAATGTGATGTGTTCAAACAAACTTACCAACTTTAGCTAGGCCAGAAACCACAATGAAGACAGCAAATGTAAAGAATACTCCGATCTCATCCCATCGCCAATTGGCTACATGAATACCATGATGTTCTGTTTCATGGCTACTTGAATCATTTGTCAGTAGTTCATCTTGTGACAGTCTGTTTGACAACTGTCCTAACCTTTCAGAGATGGCATTACTGTAATTGATTGGTGGTTTACTGATGCTATCCCAGTCTACTTCAGAAACATTTCTCTCTACAAGGCTTCCTGACAGGCAGATAAAATATTCTGCCAGAAATGTTATGAGTGAGATCCATGCTCCAGACACCATTATACTGAAAAATAAATCAGTTCATTTTATGTATTAATTCTGCCTAACCAGGAAAATTGTGAGTGGAATAATCAGGTTTCTGTTTAGGAATTGATTCAGCCTATGCATTTGAATACTATTTTTGTGCAAAAATGTAACATTATATTAAAGTCACAAGCAAGTCAATGCAACTGATAGCTGCAGCTATAATTATTTTTATGTACTGGTCAACTAGAATAGTTTACATCCTGCGGTTACAATAACATTTCTGCCTAAAATTTATTACATTACACTGCAGTATGTGGGGGCATGCAGTAGCATAGTTGGTTGAGGCACTATGCTACAAGCCAGAAGGTTGCGGGTTCAAGTCCCAATGAGGTCACTGCACTTTTTTCAATCGACCTACTCCTTCCAGCCGCACTATGGCCCTGGGGTCAACTCAGCCTCTAACAGAAATGAGTACCAGGAATATTTTTGGGGATAAAGGGCAGCCAGTGTGTAGGGCTGACAACCTTGACACCATCTACGAGCCGACTGTCTAGAGAATGTGGGAACCTCAACAGCTCACAACCTTATGGGCCTCCACAGCCTGTTACAGGGATACCTTTACTTTACTTACTTACTTCACACTGCAGCATGTATTATATTATAGTGTGTTATTACAATATATAATATTATAGTGTATGATACTGTATTATGTTATGTTATATTTCACTGCATGGAATTGAACTGAATTATTGTTTCTGTTAAGTTGTACTGTGTTATGGCTTTGTGTAATACCATATATTGTGTTATGTTATATGAATATTACATTGTAGTATATTATGCTGTACTGTATTGTGTTAGGTTTACATTACATTACATTATGTTGTATTGTGTTACAATTATATATTATTTATATTACATTAGGTTGTAATTATAATGTATTGTGTTATATTTCATTGCAGTATGTTACTAATTACACTATTATGTTGTACTATTATTATGTTATTATGTATTATGTCGTACTATGACAGTGTACTGAACTGTGTTATAACAGCCATAACACATTAATTGATGTGCTCTGGTATGTGATACTGTACCCTAGCCTACATGTTCTTGGTCCTCTGAACTGCTGTGCTGCTGCACACAAACTGACAGTTGTTCTGTGACCTTAACTTGCCTACACTCAGTCAGTTGTGTAATTGAGTCTCACTATACATTTCCAAGGTCAACATGTGGTAGGTGACCACAGAAGATAGGCATGCAAATATTGACTGCTCAAAGGGAACAACATTACAATAAAGTTTAGTGAGTTGCTAACAGGAGGGTGGCAGAGGTTGCTAAAGTGATACACATATTAAAACTGAATAGACAAGAGTGTAAAAATATGGTACACAGGACAAAAGTAGCCCTTGAAAAAATTCTGACTGTAACATAAAGCTCTTCAAAGTGGAACAAAAAAAAGTCTCAATGGAAGAAATTACCTTGTAAGCATAAATGGGTTAATAATACTAAAATGGATCTTAAAGAACTAGAGTGTGAATGTATAGACTTAATTCAGATGGCTCAGGATAGGGTCCAGTGGTGAGCTCTTGTGAACATGATAGTGAATCTTATCAGTCATGATTTTCCTTAAAAAATTGTTTGTTTACTAATTTCTTTATGATTCATTTAATGGAACTTTCAATAGCTCAGATTATATGTTGCCAGGCAGTATGACAGTAAATAATGGATTGGAAAGTAGAGAAAAAAGTGGGTGTGGCATAATTTGAGTTACTATCACAAGAGCTGGCAGGAGATACTGAGAAAAACCAGAAAAACTTCAATCAGGATAGTCAGTCTTTAGCCAAGATTTAAACCCAGGACCTCCTGAATACAAAGCAGCCACATTAACAACTTGACCATAATGTTTGGAGAAAAGTTCTGTGAAATGAATCATAATGAGGCTACAGAAAGGGCATCACATTTCAATTATAAATACTGTCAAATATGCTTCTGTCGTGGTGACAATATTACGATGTTTCAGTATGTATGTGGTACAGCACAATGCATATTAGAGAGAAGGGAGGAGAGGAACTGGACTAAATGTACAGGATATTGGTATAAGTGATATGGGGTTACTTTCATTACTTCTTTGAAACGCGAAGCTCATCTAAATAATTTTTAAAAAATAAATTCCTACCTCAAAGAAAACACACTGTCCTCCATTACAAGAGCTAACCAGTTAAAGCTATTTAGGGAAATAATCGGTGTTTACTGTGAGCATCATGTAAAACACATAAATACGATCTGATGGGAGAACACAGAGTCTTTTCAATGCACTTTACAGTGTTAAATATATATTTGCTTCTAGCATAATTGTTGTTCTATGCAACTAAATGGAAGAAAAGTCCACAGTTTCTTCTTTCTTCCTCTAACAACTGGACATACTCTCATGTGGTAAATTTTTGCCCTGTAACAATTGAATGTAGGATATTCTATTTTTAAGAAATTTGGAAAAATTTTGTTTGATCTTCATGTAAAATATTGGGTTATACTTGGTGAACAAAGCCCAAAATTAGGTTATCTTAAAAATTTAAAATATAGACTCCCATTACATTATTTTAACAACCATTAGTTACATGAACCTTCCACCCTCACAAATGTTCCCATGATCCATTTCAATATTATCATCTTCTCCTTCTGGTTCTCCAAGAATTTCCCTTGAAGATTTTGTGTTCTCATTGCTGATCCCATTGTAGCTTCCTTGGTTACAATACTCTAACAATACTTACAAAAGAGATCTCTGTGCTGAAGACAGTAATTGTTTAAAAATATATTATACAGCAACGCCAATCTCTTAATGCATGAATTACATGCAACAGAAAACCAGCCTCTAATTATCAGCCAGAATGGACTATGGCAGGCCTAGCAGAACGAGTACGTTGAAGGAGTTCATGGGCCACAGTCTGCATGTTTTGACCCTCACTCACTCACTCACTCACTCATGGAGCTGAGCTTTTCTTGAGAAGCTGCCAATTGTGCAGCTACTCAAGAACTTCCCAGCATTTTATGGAAACCGAAGGTTCATTACCATGTTCACAAGAGCCCTCCGCTGGTCCTTGTCCTGAGCTAGATCAAGACAATCCATAACATCCCATCCTATCTCTCTAAGATCCATTTTAATATTGTCCACCAACCTACACCTTGGTCTTCCCAGTGGTCTCTTTCCTTCTGGCTTTCCCACAATTCAGATTTTGTTAACAATATTTTGAAAGCAGAATATATTTGGTTTCTGAAAACTTGTTAAGGATCCAGGATACTTCAGGTGACATAGTGGTGGACTACAGGCTCAATGGCCAGGGTTTGATTTCTGGCATGGGAAAGAGATTTTTCTCTCCTCCAGAGCACCCATATGAGTTCTGGGGATCATCCAGCCTCCAATCTAACAGTTACAGAAGGTTTTTCTCCATGTAGGTAACATGATTGGGGCTTGGAATTGACCATTCACCTCCATCTAGTGCCGAGGTCAAAAATGGAGCTATACCTCCACCCCCCCATGCATCTTCAAGGCATGGTGAACAGTTAATTATGGACAAGCACAACTTTACCTTTTACCTTTAAAAATTTACACTGTCATACTGAAAACAACACAACTTGTTAATTGAGCTAGCTAAGTTCATCTTTGAGTTTTTATGTGGCAAGTATCTGCTGTCTTACACATTTATGATTGAATGACAAGGCCAAGTGATTAGCATTCCTAATTCATATTTTGGAGGTCTCAGATTGAAAATCTTGGCCTTGAGTTTCTTCTTTATATTCTTCAGTACCTCCAGGTAATTGCCAGGACAGTACCACAAATTAGGGAGGTCATGACCACTTTCTTATGCATCACTACTAGTTCTTTATTCCCTGATTCACCTAGGGATACACACCCTTGAATCACATTGAGGAACAACATTCTTGGGATTTTTGTGAAAGAAAAAATTACGGCAGAAAAGAGTATACCACCTTTTACATATTTTCTTCCCATAATGTAGGAGTTTAAACATTTCATGAGTTACAACAGAAACTTACCAGTAATTTACAGACATGAATTCACAACACAAACCACAGGTTTCCAATACCCTCAAGCATCAACCATCACCACTGAAGAGCCTTGTGTTATTTTAGGAAACCTGTAAATCCACACAGAGGCTGTTTAAGCAAATGAACATATCACATCAGCCTCTCAGCACATCAAGATCATCAGAGCTTATATCTACATGTCAGTCATTTGTCAGGATGATTCATCTACAGGTTTCATAAGAAATCCACTGTGTATCCGTTAACCTATCAGTCAACTGTAATAAGAATGAAGAAAGCTAACAATTACTAACCCTTATCATTGGATTTATCTTCCATACTTCAAGATAAGCAATGTCAACAATTGGGTAACAACCTGAATGACATTGAAATATTTGTTCTTTAATTCTATCAAATATCTTGCTAACTAACAGATTCCATCTTGAGGGGCCATTCGTTACTTAGCTGTCCAAAACATTCCTTGTCTCTTACAGAACCTGAAGATTCATTACTGTATTCATAAAAGCCCACTACTGGAGATCAAATCAGGTAAATCAGGTCCATACCTCGACACTTTTCCAAGATCAATTACATTATCCTCCCATTGCAGTTTAAGCATCCAAAATACTCTCCCCCATTCAGGGTTTATGTGTGGTAACAGCAGATGTCTCTGATGACCACATGTATCAATAAATATGACTATTATTTTGGGTGCTGTCCATCATCTTGTGTTCTTTAAAACATATTTCAGAACCTGGAGTTTTTCTTCATCACTTCTAGGACAGGAAGGGTTCCTACAGAGGTCCAATGATTGGGGCTGGATCTTTCTCTAACAGACCAAACTGAGTAGGAACGTTCCCTTCCTAACAGATGGGGGATGAAAACACATGCAGTTTGCAGGTGGGCAATATCCACAAAAAAGTATGCACTACCGGCACTGTCCATACTGCTGTCGAGTTGAGCACTCTATTATTATTTATGGAAGAAATCAAAGAATTAAACTCCTCATTATGCAAGTTTTTACATCTTCTTGCACCTTTCTCTCATTCCCTTCGCTTAGATCATAATAAACAAAAAGTCTGGAAAACTAGTCACCTTCTTTCCTTTCACTACATATCGAGTATCTGCTCACACAGATCACATACAGAACACCACGTCCAACAGTTCTTCTGTTGTTGCATGTATACTCCTTCCAATGAGAATATCTTTACCCAGCCATTGCCTAAAAACAGCCATCTCTTCTGGCTCCATTATTCCAGCTTGTTGGGGAGGGGACAGAGGGCAAGGTGATCTCATGTGCCTTCTTTTATTATTTTTCAAAATAAGGAGGCTAAAAAAGTAATGTAACTATGAACAACTTTATAAGAGATTGTACCTTTCTTTATAATTTGCTTCAAGACCGTAAGCTAGCCGGTCATGGTAGCCGAGCGGTCTAAGGCATGCACTGTCTCTGCTCTCTCGGAAGCCAGGATCGTAGGTTCGAATACCACTCAGGAAATGGATGTTTGTGTGCGTTCTTCTGTGTTTGTGTACAGGTAGAGGCCTTGCGACGAGCTGATCACCTACCCAAGGAGTCCTACCGTATGTCTAAGGTCTAGTAAACCGAAGTGAAACGGTGAGTTTCATGGGGGTAGGGCTAGGTCCAAATGAGGGCTGTAGCGCCAATGAAAGGAAAAAAAAGGCTGTAAGCTAGTATGATGTACCATTACATTCTATCAGAGAAACAGCCGTGCATACAAAGACCGATACATTTTATGCCACAAATGTGTAGTTACCTGTGAATGTGAGATATTAGTAGCCCAACCACACAGTGCAACATAAAATCTATTGATTCTGTGATTCCATATAAGCTCTAGTGGCTGGACCTTGTGACCATAGAAGAACCGACCATCATCTTCTCAGGATGGACTTTTGGTATATATAAAAACATAACTTTCCTGTCTCCCATTTCTTATCACAGACATATTAGCCTAAACTTTCCATAGCCTCTCTTCTTATGTTTACCAGAAAAATATAAGTAGCAACAGAACATCCACTCATGACCAACTGAGTACTGTAGCCAACACTACTGGTCTAATAAACTTTTCTAACCTCTGCCTGCTTCAGAAATGGTGAGTCCAATTTTAAGTGTCAGCACTTATAGGACATACAACCCTAAGAAAGGTGCCTGAAGGCTGTCTTTGGGAACTACTCAATCCAAACAATACAAATCGGTGTGACAACCTAGCAATCCTCCTCTACCTTTATCAGAAGTGGGGGAGGGGAAATGTGTACCCCATAGTGCATCTGGATGGCCATCCTCACCACAGAAGCCAACCACCCTACCTATTGTTCCAATAGGTCCATGATTATGAATTAAGGTTCCACTCAGAACTTCAAACACTGCAAGCACACCTGGGCTGGTCCATGTGACTTGGCGTATTTCATCAGTATGTATAAATAAGTACTCTTGTGAAGATTACTGTCATCTAGCATGTGATGCTGTGTAGTCCAGTATACGTTTCGGGGCAAATTGCTGCCTTCATCTTCAGGACATAAATCAAGTAAGGAAAGAAGTGGTATAAGAGGAAGGTTTGGCCTGGAGCCCTGAGCAAACCAAGATCAGTAAGGAGTACAGCGGAAAAAATGCTGGCACTGGGGCATCACGGTCATGGCTGTGGGAACCAGGAATCTCGCAGTCTCCTAGTACTTACTCACTTAGGATGAGATGGGAAGAATATGAAATGCATACACTTTTCATTGGAAGACTTCATGAAAACAGATCTTATTGGAGACCTATGTAGATATCCTAAGATACAGTTAAACTGGATCTCAGATAAACAGGAAATGTGAAATGGATTGGGACAGGATCAAATCATATGCTTTTGCAATAATGGTGACAAAATGACTGGGCCCATAATGGTTGGGAATTTCTAGATTAGCTAAACAGCTTCTCTGAGAGGATCCTGCAACAGAAACAGTTACTGGAATGGCTATGATTAAAGACTGTGAAAAGGATTTTGTCTTAAAACTGCCGTTTCATGGGATGTGACACCGTGTATTCTTATAACATCCCAGAAGACTGCAATCCCAATATTCACCACACTGAAACCCTCACAGAGGACTGTCTTCATCATAAAATCGAGCTAGCACAACTGTACCCCATCTAAAGAATTCAGTGATAATGAAGTTCACAAAAAAGAAGCCCCTGGGCCACAACAAACAGAGNGGGGGTTGAGGTTCTCCCAGTACTGACTATGAAAGGCAAAGTGTTCTGGACTGTGGCAACATACAGTCTGGTAGAAGTTTACTGACACTTCAGAGAATGTAATGCCTGCATTTTCAGGGTCTCTACTTTAGGTTGCGTCTTGCTAGTTCCTTGCTTGGCTGACTCTTCGACCCTGAAGATGGAGGTAATACATTTCTCCAAAATGTCATTGGACATCTTCCAGATTATATGGCACCACATCCCAGGAAACAGTACTTTTCGGTTGTAAGGACGCAGTGAGAAGCCAAAGTCCTCACTGTCCTCACTACTCCCTTCTTCATCCTCCACCACAGGTTCATCTGAGTTCATACATTTCTGATGAGTCATGGTGAGCAGAAGACTGGCAAGGGGAGTCAGAGCAAGTTTCGTGGAATGAAAGAACTACAACAACTAAAAAGAGAGTAAAATATACAAACATTTCTACTTACAGGTCACAAATATGGGTCCAAAATCAGAGAGACGAAAGTACATTGAAATGGAATTCATCAAAGCAAATTACAGGATACAAGAATACAAATGGCTGAAAAATGGAATTATAGAGATACAATTGTATCTGAAATGAAACATAATACAGTAAATCCTCAGATAATACCTGACATGATAGGACTGAACGATATGTGGAACTGGGCTCATTCAGAAGGGCAGAAACATGAGACACAAGAGAAACTTGTATAAGAAGAAAATACAAGGCACGCATGTGCGCACATATAAACAGGGACATTTTACATTTAGTAAACCCTAAAGATATGGAATCTTGAAGGGCTGGAAACTGTTAGAATTCTACAAGGGACGGGAACAATTTCTGAATAGGTTGGGTTCCATAACATTACATATTTTATTGCTCTTTATACTGGTAAAGATGTTTATATTGAGAACCAAACTGCACATTACTGTAGCAGTTAAATTTACTGAAATAAATGAAGATTATAAACCTGACTCTTGAGAATTAGAGTCCTTGTTTTGTTCATGAAATCAACTGCATCCATGAACACTTTGGACTTCAAGAGTTATAAGGCCATGTGGTGTGGAGGAAGCCTGATGTTTCCGAGGTGATACAACCCCTATCATCAGAACCTCAAACTCATCAAATGGATCTGGATCTGTAACATTACTAGCACAGATCCATTTTAAACTATCTTCATGAATGTACTTCATGACGATTTTATTTGAGAAGAGTGCAGCAGAAATCATTTAGAATAACATAATTTATGTAAATCATATCTATAGAGTAGCTGATAAAATTAATAATCAGAGATTTGTTCCAACCATGTATCTGTTACACAGTGAATAATTTTCTCTTTTGCACTCTGATCACCTGATGCTTAACAATGTCACAACACATCAGAAACCTTTTACGTGGAATATGTTCATTAACCCCTACTGTTCAGATGTATGGGATTTTATCATCCCTACCCCAGTATTGGGCCGCTGGCAGCCATATTTATTTTGGAAGGCAAAAGAGAATTTCCCAAAGAAAAATATGGCACATACAATTGCTGCGAAAAGAAAGCTATCAGTTCCTCTGCACTGTACTGCAGCTTAAAGTACCACACCATGAAGACATACAGGGAAGTACAGATACAGTCCCATAACATTCTGAACCTTACCGCCAGACACATATGCGCAATTAAACTGTGAACACAGCCCATCAACTCACACAAAACTGCTTCTCCTTAACCCATGTAAATGGTGCCTTGGCACCAAGCATGCTGGTGTAGCGATGAAGTTTGAGATTTGTATTCCAGAGGCTGAAATGTCAGAAATGTTAGAAGTTCTGGCTGCTCTAAGAATTTCAGTTCATTCCAGTCACTGAATACAAAGAAGAACTGAATGAAGAGATGCATACGAACATTTTGTGACCTCAACTGTACATGCTTCCTGTAACTCACACCCCAGAAACAAAATGCAGCTTGACATGAACATGTGAAAAATACTATATGTACTCATTCCAGAAATCTGGTACAATATAAAGTGACTGTGGCTAATTTATTGACCACACTGTATAGAAACAAACGTCCCAATATTTACAATAGTAAACATTCTGTATACAAACTGATTATGTACACATCACACCACACTAGCTATCTAAAAGCACAGCAAATAACAGGACTCTCAAGTTCTGGAAGTGACAGGATTATAATAAAGAGCTGCATGTTCTGTTACACTTGCAGCAGTTTTTATTTTAAACATTTACAACAAAAACTAACCCTCTTCTTGTTCAGCCAACTTCTTTTTCTTCTTCTTTTTTTCACTGTTGGTTTCCAATTTAACAAAGGAACCAGTGAAAGAATCATCAGGCTCGATTCCAGACTGATCAAAATCCTTGGACTTTTTCTTCTTTTTCTTCTTCTTTTTGCCAGACTCTGAAAGGGACAAAAGCCTTAACAAACAAAAATAAAAAAAAGATTAATCACTTCACTGACTTATTTATGATCTGGGCCTCTTCCACAGATGCCAAATGACAACAGTACTTTCATATCTAATGTCATGTGATTGCAAAATAATCTGAATGACATCTAAGGGTTTGGAAGTAGTTCAATTGTGTCAGGAATACCAAAGAAATCACAATTCAAACCAGGTACTTCCCAATACTAGCCTAGGGTTATTCCTGCTCCATATGTTGTTGAAGCAACATGGCAACATTTTTTCTACACCTGTATATTAAAGAGACACTAAAGATGGTGATGCCACTGCTGATACATGCAACACAGAGGCTATTGTAATACCATGAATGGCTGACAGATGCTGCTCTAAAAGGCTGGCATTTGCAGCCAGATGCTAATGAAAGCCTCCATCAGAGATGAATAATATGGCTTAAGACCTTGGGGCAGGCACGTGGCAACAGCAAACAAGTGCCAATAGTACCACACACATTATATAGGACATCCAAATTCATTATTGACATGCCCTAACCAGACATCTTTTAGCAATATCTGTACTGAAATGTAGAGAATGTACATAAATAATATACAGTTTGGAATTAGAGGCGAAATGTAAGCCCAACTTGTCCCTGAGCTTAATCAAGCACCAGGCCATGAACACACGTGTTACAGTGGAGGTAAATATCCAGTCTTCCTTAACCTTCAGCATTAGGAAGGAAGTGACCAGCCTCTCATTCTGGCTGGCCAAGGAGAGAGCCCCTAGTATTCACTTGATAGGAGGCTAAGTGGCCCCCAGAGCACATTCCAAATGCAGTGGTGAAAAGAAAAGGTCTTACTGAACTTCACTTCTCTGGTCAACCAGTTCAAAACGTAGTCAATATATTGAGTGAGATATGTTGAATCCTTACGAGCCAAAAAGAAATGACAGAAGAATAACGTACTCAACAGAGTGATGCATACTATACAAAGACAACAGGGAAAGTACAGCCAAAGGCAGAAGATTAAAGAATGTATGACAGTCTTGATATATATGGAAGAGTTGTGTGAAAAACAAACAAATGAGGAAATGAAGAGAAAAGAGAAAAAGGAAAATCTGTTATTGGTAAAACTGTAATTCTATCATTTCTTCATTTCTTTAATGCTGAG
The DNA here is from genome assembly GCF_002891405.2 of Cryptotermes secundus. Classification (NCBI taxonomy): domain Eukaryota; kingdom Metazoa; phylum Arthropoda; class Insecta; order Blattodea; family Kalotermitidae; genus Cryptotermes; species Cryptotermes secundus. The sequence goes on from NW_019733893.1 coordinate 61,198, forward strand.
AAACATAGTGTCCCTTCAAGGAAATACATTTCTCCACATGTTATTTGTGTGCCTGCCATATGTCGAGACTCGTCAGGGGAAGATGCAAGCTCTCTTCACAGTGACAATTTTATCAAATTTAGATGCATTTCCTAGGCAACCACAAGCTGTAGAGTTATGACATTCAGCACACATCCAGGTGGGGGGGGGGGGGTGCTCTGTAGCTACTGCCTTCCTTCTGCAGCCATTTACCACATTTTTAGCCTACTTTCCTTATTCCAAAAAAATAAAATGAGGCTTATAAGATCACCTTGCTGTCTGTGTATCCATCTGGGTCTCTCCGTCCGTCTGTGTATCCCCCACTAATTTTTCAGGCTCATGGGATAGCCTGGCTGTCCGTCCCCCTTTTGCAGGTAGGTAATGAGCTATCTGCATGTATGTTTGCAACCCCCCCAACAGATTTTTTTGTTTTCTGTGCAGTCTGTGTCACATGAGAAGTGACTATAAGAGGGTGTGGGATTGGAGACTGCATTTATTGACCACTTACAGAACATAACTACTAGTAATTATAACGTGAATGCTATCTGCACACTTTACAAATCACTACTGCACATGCTGACTCTTTCCGGTTTGCTGTGTCTTCATCAGTTTTTCTGTGGTAACAGCTTCTAACAGTGGAGATTCTTCTGCTTCCATGCTCACTTTGTTGCCTGTTGGCTTTCAGCTGCACTAACACTCTCTTCACAGACCCCATTACAACTCTCTCAACTCTTACTCCTACTGTCCTTCTTACACCAATCTTGGCACAGAAAACACTTTTTTGTTGTACTCAAATCGTTTCCATGGGAACATGTTTTTTTCGCAAAGACGTTACTCAGTAACAGCTGCATATATCCACTTATTAAGAATCTGTTGCCTAGAAGCAGATGTTGCTTCATTGTCTGTTTCATGGTAAAGAGCCTACAAGCTACAATATCAAAGAAAAGTAGGCCGTTAGTTCTTTGCAGAACTTCTTGTTACAAACTGTCTTACAGAAATTGTTAAAAATATATTTATAAGCAAATCACAGCAAAAGGAAATTACCAGACACAGTGAACCATCGGTTATATGCCTGCAAATTTCATATTCGTAGAGTTTACGGCTACTTAGGACAATGCATCCAAACTCAACAAAAACAGTACCATGCAGACAGGGAACTCATACTTAAGATCAGAATGACACAAACAAAATGAGGAACTTTGCCACTGGAGTTGCCATTTACTGGCTGGCAAGACACAGCTCGAACTTCTCTCCGTTTTCAAGGCTTCTTGACCTTCCAGAAACAGGGATCCTAGTCTCATACCTACTATGGGGTTGGCAGCCATATTTAAATTCTAGGCAAATGGGGTTAGTACTGAAATCCTGCAATGCTCAGCCAGGTATACAATGCAAATGTGCATTCACAACAATGAAGGTCACTAAAGGTTAATCAGTAACGCAACAATGCTCCTGCACAGTTTGCACACTGCACTCACCCGTCTCCCCTGTCTCCATTTGCTCCTCCTCCTCCTCCTTCACGTCTACACCATCATTTGAACAAACACACAAGACAATGTTCACCTGTTACTGAATCACAAATATTGACCCTACACGCAATACATGGAGTCTGAATGATGAATTTCTTACCATATGCCATGCTTTCATCATCTGCAGGTTCACTCTTAATTTTCTTTTTCTTCTTCTTCTTACTGTGTTCTTCCCCCTGTCCTGCAGTCTCAACATCATTTACTGTTTCGTGTTTTACCTTCTTCTTCTTTCTTGGATGAAGTTCACCTGTAAACACATGTATCTTATGAACACATACACAAACAATTCTGCACTAGAAAACATGTTACTACCTACTGCTCCAATGTACTGAGTTGCAGTCTTTTATCCCACTGGCCATCGTGTCAAAGTACCCTGCTCCCACCGCAGCAAAACCAGGCCTCCCAGTTTTCAAGAAGCAGTTCTTATAATTGTGTATATTTCAGTATCACATCAATAAATCTTATTTCAAGAAAGATTAGTCTTCTGGGATGTGATGCTATGTAATTTAGTAAATACATATCAATATTTTGGAGGTCACTTAATTTTCTACCCTGAAGTTGGAGGCAGCAGGTTCCTCCAAAACACTGGTACCTATCCACTACAGGTGTCACATCCCAGAAGATTCAACTTTACGATTCAGAGCCATGAGAACCTCAAACATAAAGGAAAAAATCTGCCAATGGCATTTAAATACCACCTCAAATGACTGGATATTTATAAAAAATAAATTTGAAAGGATATAAAAGTAATTGGTCATGGCGTAATTTTAAGGTAATAGCCTGGCATTTGCCTGGAGGGACTGGGAAAAACCACAAGACACCTCAGTCGGGATAGCTGGTAACCCAGTCAAGATTCAAACTGAGGACCTCCTGAATACACGCCAGAAGCGTTACTGCTCAAGTGCTGGGGTTCCTCATGAAGACGACAAAACCACTCAGTGTGCACACACTTGCCAGAACTCTATACTGAGATGTGTACTGGTGTGATCACACACCATACAGCACACTGCTAAGCATGTCACATTTGTTCATACTCGTCAATTTTTTTACAAAATAAATATAAACATATAATTAATTCTTACACTTCAGTAAGAGCTTTAGTGACTTACTTTCATCAACAATTTCTTCAATGAGCACCTTCTTTGGAGATTCTTGCATTTGCTCAAACTTCCTCTTCTTTGTGGGTAGTGTAGAGTCAGCAGCAGTTGGGTATTGTTTCACTTCACTGCACATGAAATAAACAATGAATACACACTGTGAAAGGAAACCTGATGACCTCAGTACCAAAACACAACTACCTCTGCCTGTATAATTCAGGTAAGGACTACTGTCTATAAATCTACCAACAGTAACTTTAATTGTTTCTTGCATCCTGTTGCATCTTATTCAGGCCTGAATAAGATACAGCATCGAATAAGTGAAAAGACAAATATCACTGCGTGTAATTATACAGCTGTGTTCGTACACCTGATGATGACCTCTTGAGGTCGAAACATGTAGTGTAATAATAATAAAAATATGTTGTGTGGTCGGTAAAATTGACTCTAATACTACCAACAGTAAATTTACCACTATAAATTAAGCACCATTTTGGACCAATTCAGATAGTTCTCACCTCTTGCTATAATACTTCTCGAACTTAGCCTTCGCTTTACCCGTACCACTGATACGACGCAAGTTGCCTTCTTCTAGGAGACGAATGCGAGCTTCTACTTTCACCTTGTGTTCAGCACCCAAGTCCAATGAGCAGTCTTCCCCTAAGGCATCCACACGAGTGGCCAGTGCTGCTTTGGCAGCCAGCATCCTCGAAATCTGTGAAAAAGGTACAGTGCCACATTCATACAGGTGCATGCCTCACTTTACATTAATCAGTACAACACTGAAAATCGGTCAAAATTGGCACTGCATATCTTATGGCTTCTAGAAGACCAACCAACCAGATGTTCAGGTGTGTGTGACACTCCTCCCACCTGATCCAGCTGCGGACATACAGATGGCCAGCAGAACTGACAAGCTCATGTCCTAACAAATTACTAAATGAACCCTGACATTACTGAATTGCGATCAATGCAACTGAATTTCAACTGAGGGAGACACTTCAAACAAGGAGTATCAGGGTTTGTATACACTCAGCTAGAACAAATTTTAGTAGCACCCTCCGCTGTTATCAGGGGAATGCTCAAGCCTCGAATCCATTTCATTGTTAGTCTGTGGGCGGAGGCAAAGTGCTCAATGAAGAGATACTAGATGAAACTGGCACTAGGCTTTAAAGTTCTCCTCTAAGAACCCCTCATAAGCCTTGCGAAGGAGACAAGGATTCAAGTCTACTCTACTTCAGAAGAACTTTTTACTCTGCTTGTTGCTTGCCTCTTTCACCTGCTCTTAGACCCTCAAGAGAGATGTACAATGTTCCTCTCCAAAACATCGGGAGATTTCTATCATAATGCAGTGCATAATGTCCCAGATGATAGTACTCTCTGAATAATGTATATTGTCCATATGGGTTTTCAGCAGGGACTAGGAGAGAATGTTCACTAAACAAGGAAACACTAAATCAGGATTTGCAAATAATCAGGCAACTGTATCTCAATAAGTGACTGTAGATTTCCTTCACCTTTCCTTTATGTATTGTGCTTGTTTGCCCAACAAGAGTACTATGATATATCAACCCATATTTTGGTGTGTCCTTCTTTGTTTTCAAGGCACGGAACAAAGCCTTCTCTGCTCCAAGGATCTGTACGGTAGAAGCAGGATGCTTTGCCAGGTTGATGAGGGAACCTGAGGAAAAAGCACAGAAAAGTGTTAACATCTTGAGAGCTGTTGTGAACGGCAGAAACAAGGAAACTGCATGTGTTGCAAAGTTGCTACTTTCTGCAACAAGAAGTATGCATGACTTACTTTCAGAACGCAACAGATAATCTTACCCCATCCTACATTTCAATGGTGTCACACAGTTCTCTCGTGTTGTACAATGTACGTATGTCCCACTTACCCGCATGTGAAATCAGCCTTGCACCCACTAATTCTCCAACTAACACTGTAAGGTTAGGAGCCATGGCTATCATTCTGCTACGCAAGTAGTCGTACAGCTGCGAACGATACGACGAGATCTCAATCACCTATAACACAAACCTTCATGTCAATTCTACTTGTGGTTTACTTAATGATCCTTTCAGTAGCTCACACTATACAGAATCAAGTGGCAGAAAGACTCTGAAAGGATGTGGAAGAAAATGGTAAAACGAAATCCAAGGTATTATCTCAGTATTCCTTCTGAGGAACTGTGGAAAACTACCCAAAGCATCCATTATGACAGCCAATGCCTCAGCCTGGATTTAAACCAGGCACCTCCTTAGTTCAGGTAGCATAGTTGGTTGAGGAACTATGACACATGCTGGCAGGTTGTGGGTTCGAATCCTATTGAAATCATTGGATTTTTCAATTGACCTAATCCTTCCAGCTGCATTATGGCCCTGGGGTCTGCTCAGCCTCTAACAGAAATGAGTACCAGGAATCTTCCTGGGGGTAAAGGGCAGCCAAGGCATAAGGCTGTAAACCTCACCACCACTTGCAAGCCAATAGTTTAGAAATGTGGAAGCCTTGATGTCTCACAACCCTATTGGTCTCCACAATCTGCTACAGGGGTTGCTTTACCCTTATCTCCTGAGTTTAAAACGGCAGCACTGCCTCAACCAACTTACTCACTGCATCAACATAAGTAAGTAAAAAAGTAAAGCTATCCCTGTAACAAGCTGTGAAGGCCCATAGGGTTGTGAGATGACGAGGGTCCAACGTTATCTAGACCAGAGATGGCCAACTGGCGGCCTGCTGGCCGCATCCGGCCCGCGACTTGATTTACTCCAGCCCCCCGCCAAGTCTCAGGTTTATTTTAAAAAATCTTAACTTCGTAAGCTCTATTGGCATAGAATTCAGTTTTAAATAGGACGTTTCATTAGCTTTTAGCATTTTGCAATTGAGTGTATACGTTCTTACCGAGTTGGACAGTTCAAACTGTTTTCTAATAACTGTGTTCATGTCATGGAAATCCCAAGTCCCCCAACCCTACTTCTGTAGGGCGATAACACTGAAAGGAAGACCTTAGTGGTGAAGGACTTATGACACCTTCAAAATAGTAACCATTCCCAGCTTGCTCGCGGGGATGGGATATTTACCGTTTCTCTCAGCGTCCTGGCCTTTCTTACATGCCAGTTCTAGCAGAAATGTCTCCCAGTTAGTGCGATTTTAGAAAGTGAAGTGTGATTACAGAGTGTGAGTGTAGAACTGTTTTTCAACTAAAATTGTGTTTGAAGTTATTGTAAGTGATACAGCATGTCAAATAGTAAATTGAGAAAAGTTGATAG
>NW_019733893.1:70150-86259 GCF_002891405.2 Cryptotermes secundus
AACACTGACAGTGTAATGTGTTATACAACATAGTAATGTACAGGGTATTTTGCAACAATAAGAACCAAATTTAATGTCACGTCTGGAGTTCTTAGAGCAGCAAACATGAAGATTACAGTCTTCTGGGATGCAGCAACTATTTACCAAACTACATGATCCTACACGCCAGAAGACTGTAATTATTATGGGTAGTATAAAGTCTATAAGACAGTTGGAATGCTGAATATCATCAAAACACTTCTTGAACTCAAGGTCAGGTATGAAAACGGCAATGGACATATGATATCCATTTCATGGTCAAACAGTTCTGTTCACAGATATCTTGAAGTGACAATATTAAAATTATGCACTCCCATTTTACTTTTTGAATAATTACACTGAGATCATAGAAAGAAGTCCCATGGACTAACCCCATCTCCCTTGAGCTGTTTCACTATCCTCCCCTCCACAAGCCTTGTCATCCTGTTCACATAAATGTTATCAGCACATCTACAAGACAACATTTGCTGAAGTAAGGTCAGGGAAAGGATGAACACAGATTCTACCACCACACCCAATGGCCTAGTATCTATGCCCCTTCCCCCTCAATTATCCTTGCATACTGACCTGCTCTATTATGAACTTACACAGACAATTCATGTTACTCAATTTTATTAAAATAAATTACAATAATTATTATAAAGGCAAAAGAGGTCAAGGTATCCCTATAAAAGGCCGTGGAGGCCAATAGGGTTGTGAGATGTCGAGGCTCCCACATTTTCTAGACAGTCGGCTCACAGATGGCAGTGAGTTTGTTAGCCTTATGTGCCAGCCACCCTTTACTCCCAGGAAGATTCCTGGTACTCATTCCTGTTAGAGGCTGAGTCAACCCCAGGGCCATAGTGCAGCTGGAAGGGTTAAGTCAACTGAAAAATCCCATGATCTCATCAGGAATTGAACCCGTGACCTTCTGCCTTGTAGCATAGTGCCTCAACCACCTACACTACTGCATGCCCCAACAATAATTATGGCAATCAATAAGAGCAAAGCAAATGGTTCCCTTCTCCCAAGGAAAGGAGATGAGTAGTGTAAGTATTGCAGGAAGCTCATTCTCTCTGACCCAAATGTAGCGACAAATGGTTTCTGCATGATGACATGGGCCAGGTAGTGCTTCTGAGAACTGCAACAGTATGCAGACCAGGGTGGGGGACACCTGACAGCTATCACACCCATTATCAACAGGATGTCTTCTTACAGCCTTATTATATGGACATACTAACCTGGTCACACAAATGCTGAATATTCTGGATATCATCCTCAGATATTTCTGTACCCATTGATATTTCAGCTGCCTCTTTCACTTTTGCTTCTACATCTTCGGGCAGAATATCTGAGAGGTCTGAAGAACTTGTGTGTTCCCGTGTCCCTGTATGGAACAAGATGAACTGATACAGCGTGAAAGTAAAGCCACGGCCCATGAAACTTCACTGATCAGCTCAGTCACAGGTTATTTACTCTGTCCAAATTCCAGAGGTTCATTATTATTACAGACTGGGTTATGGTGCCACGCCATTCTGACATAATAATGCACTTACCAATAATTCTGACAGTCTTGACGAAAGCTATGTTATCTGTGATGATCTTGCATAGTTCTGGGAAGTGCCAGCCGTACCATTCTCGACACCTCATAATGTAGTTATTCAGCTCCTTGTCCAAATCATCCAGAAGACAAACGGCTTGTACGATCATTGTATCTATCTTGTCTGGACTGAACTTCAGTTTGTACCTTGAAAGGCTGGGAACACAACATGCCATGTTCCTTTTAGCATGGGACCAGAGACAAACGAGGAACTCTGAGCACTCATAAAGCCTACTTCCCTGCTGCACACATTGTTAGTCCTACAGATCTGTTAATATATAACTGCTATTTTATTTTCCTCTTGGGAATAACTTATTATGTAAGTACATGTTCTGCATACACTGAATTTGTCAGATATAACTTAAAAAGTTGCACACCTCTGTCACATTGGTAACTGTTGATTTATAATATTTCATACATGTTTAGATATGTTTATGATTTACAACTGTGCCATATTTCTGATGAACAGCATAATCATTTTGGATGTAACACTGTAAAGTCCAGTAGAAGTTCAACTCCAAAGAGTTAACCACGTAAGTAGCTGAACGACATCAGTGGCAAACAAGTCCCTATGGATGACTATTCTACAGAATGTTCAAAGGGTTGAAAAGCTATGAATCAACATTGCCATAAGCTACTCTGGTCCCCTGAGCTGCAGGAATGAAAGCATGGTTCCACAAATCTGCTTAACTTGCTGGCACTTGGTTCATTCCCTGCCCATGAAGCTGGAGACAATATATAACTCTGAAACAATGGGGTTCTACCAGACAATACCATGTCACATTCCAGAATACAGTACTCATTATAGACACTGCTGTGAGAACCTCAGAACCAGAAGGAAACAGCTGTGTCTGCTGATGGAGTGAAGAGTAACAAGAAGCCACATGAAGTATAAACTTAGATGGATATGAGCAAGATATGCCGGAAAGAAAGTGTTCAAGTTGGCATAGGCATGAAATTACTAAACCTGTAAAGACAAATAGAAGAGAGTAACAGACACATTTTAGAGAAAATAGAAGTCACCTGTGTGCCAGCCCCAAGGCCATGGCTGTCATCTCCTTCTTTGGAAAGCCAGCCAGCAAGCTGTCCAGCTGTGATCGAATGCATCGCATCAGTTCCTGTACCGCTGTGTTAGACAAACAGGACAGATTCAACTTGTCTTTGATGGCATTGCCTAACTTTGCATCAGCCACCAGTAACTGGTCCTGAAGATCCTTTGCCACTACTTTCTTCAGCATCTTCTTTAGTGACTTAGACATCTTGCCCTCGACTGCTGCTGTTGTGGCAGCCAGAGCGTCTGTTGTGTCTGTGAATTTCTCAAAGTGCTTCAACTTGACACTACAAGAAATAAAATGAACTTCCACAGATTTCTCCAGAAATAAATACAAGGCCTTCCTCAAGCAGTCATAAAATTACAATTTTAAAGTGAAGCCTTATTTACTGCTACTATGTCAAATGTAACTAAAACCAATATTCTAACAATAAGTTTCATGAATACCGTATTTACGCATGTATAGGCCGCGTGTGTGTATAGGCCGCAGCACAATTTTCAGACAGAAATTATAGAAAAAATAATTTTCTTGGAATATTATTTCAGGAGTAGAAATTATTCCGAAATTTGGCAACGTTAATTTTTTTTTTAATGAAGTGTGATTTCGAATATTTCGAATATAAGCCGCACCCCAGTTTTCCTCTTGAATTTTTGGCAAAAAATGTGCGGCCTATACATGCGTAAATACGGTATTTTTGGCCCCTTGCACAAACGAAGTCCCACATAACCAAAATAAGACCTCAACACAGTGGGCATGAGGCATGAATTCATAAAAGGCCATAAATGGAAAACACGTTGCAGAGTTGTTACCCATACTGTAAAATTATTCCAGAACTTTCTGGCATGTTATGCTGTGGAGTTTGGCCCATGTTTACTGACATTTGAGAGGAATGTACAGGGGATGGACAAAAATATGGAAACATCTAACAAAAACCACATTACCATGACTAATATGGTGTAGGACAACCTCTGGCTTGCAATCTCCTTGGAATGGCTAAATAGAGGTCCTGTATGATTTGCAAGGGAATCTTGTACTATTCTTCCTGAAAAACATGGTAAGTTCTGCTATCGATGATGGAGGTGGATAGCACGCATGCAGATTGCTCTCCAAAACAGACCACAAAGGCTCAATAACATTGATATCTGGCGATTTTGGGGGCCATGACAGACGTGACACTTCATCTTCGTTCTCAGAAAACCAGTCCTGGATGATGTGAGCTATATGAACACAGGCATTGTTGGCTTGGTAAATGGCATCACCATTAGGGAACAAAGTTTGCACCATGGGATGGACCTGGTCACCCAAAATGGTCACATAGGTGTTGGCAGTGACGTGACCTTGAACGGTGTGAAGATGGACTCATCCGACCAAATGGCCGTCTTCCATTGCTCCACAGTCCAGGTTTTATGACTTCGGCACCACACTGTCCTCTTAGTGGCATTCTGATCACTGATGAGTGGCTTTGGAATTGCAGCTCGCCCAGAAATACCCTGCTTGTGGAGTTCCCTTCATACTGTTTTGGTGCTGACAGGGTTTGTTAGCATGACACTCAGTTCAGCAGTCACTTTTGCAGCTGCAGTCTTCTTATTTTTGGTCACAATCCTACGCAATGTTCGTCTGTCTCGATCACTCAACGCACATTTCCGTCCAGCTGGTGTTTATCAGATGCGGTTTTTTCAGTCCTCCTGTATGCGGTCATAATCTTGGATACTGTGCCTCGCGAAACACCAAACACCTCAGCTACCTTGGTTACAGAAACACCCACCATATGGGCCCCAACAATTTGCCCACGTTCCAATTCTGTTAGCTCTGACGTGAAGCACAAAAACTGCACAGAACACTGTCTCGACATCAAATGAAGCTTGCAACATATTGCGGAGGTTGTACAGGTAGTGGTGTTGGGCAGATACGAAAGCGTGACCTACAAAAGTCGCTAAAATAAACACTTCAATTCAGGCATGCATTTCACGAGGTGTTTCCATATTTTTGTCCATCCCCTGTACTACCCTCCATATTCAAGGTCAAAGAACAAAGCAAGCAAGCATCCAACTTGAGCTTACTAATTGCATGGCTTACACTATCAAAGTTGAAGATTTACTAGACTACAGGGCATAACATTCCAGAAGACTACTCTGCACTGCTGCATGAACATAAAATTATAACAATAAATTTAGAAATACACATAAAAAGAAAACACGAGTGCTGATTCCTTGCATAATCACATTCTCGCACGTTCATTACATGACTTACTCACGGAGCTGAGCCCATCTTGAGGAGCCACCAATTCTGCAGCTACTCAAGAATTTCCCAGCATTTTATGTAACCTTAAGGTTCATTACTGTGTTCAAAAGAGCCCTCCAGTAGTCCCTATCTTGAGCCAGATGAATCCAATCCATACCATCCCATCCTACAATACCGAATCTTATGTCCGTTTTCTTTAGCCCTGGCCGTTTATCCAGAGGATCCGTCCAGGCCCGAGGCTTTTTGTGTAAATTTTCGTAACACGCTTATTTTTTACGGTGAGTTGATACCTCCAGCCCAACCCCAAAACTGTATGACCACCCTTGTCGGCTGTCCGCGGCTGCTTATTTAACATATTCGCAGATTCCCTCCATCCGCAACTCGAGGACGCGCCATGCCGAGGTGACAAGGGACCACCTAACATAGCTGATTACAAGATGGTTAAAAAAATTAAAGCAGATCAAAATGAAGATCTTTGCTCCTTCCTTTCTGTAATTGTGTCTCTTTATCACATTCCAATATCTCACTACTCATAATTATTATACACAAAATCACAGCTTATAACATAATAAGGGAAACCAAAAGGGTATATATACATGAACTGACCCACACGTGTTGAATGTATACAATTATGACATATGACTAAACTTACACTCTGCTGGCGGCTTCTGGTGTTTCAAAATCATGGTAGAGATTCTCTGTTTTGGTTAGTTTCTTCTCGTCGAGTAACTAAAACGTAAAAATATTATTCATTACTACCACGTAACAAAATTCTCACTGAAAACACGAAATATATATTTACGCCATCACTGCCGTAACTTACAAAATTCACTAAATTATCAACTAATACAATTACTGGTTACTACCTTAAAAATCGCATAACCCGCAGGAGTCTCAAATAACACCAACATAGTGAAAAAAATTACATTCAACAAAACTTTCAAAAACCTTAACACACACGCTTCACACACATTCCCGGTCGTCCCGGTCTACGTTCGGTGCATTTTCCCACGGTTCACAGTTTGTTGCGGACGTCGTGGATTAGATTTGCAAAGAACATAAATCCAGAGGATCCAGAGAGTAAAGGATGATGACGCCAGTGAGTACAAGCTCTACAGAATACAGGTCATACGGTGACGCATACAAATAACTACCAAATAAAGAGGCAAACGACAACGCAGAAATGTAAGGAAGGAAGAGAGAATATTTCTGACTAATAAAATAATAAGAACTTTACATCCTGGCACAAAAATTGAACGTCCTGCTGAGTCTATTAGTAACAGTAACCACGGGAACATAAAACAATAACGAAGCGAAATCCGAAATACACTCAGCTGTTGCCAAGATGGCAGGCTCGGCTTTAAGGAGGTTAATGGCAGAATATAAACGTAAGCGTTGTAAGGTATTTATTCTGAAAATTGGTGTTAAAATGGAAACTGTATTTTATATATCGAATAGAATTTTGTTTTCTTGTGCTCTTTCAACATGTGGATGTTCTTTGGGACGTGATGACTAGCACATTTGGATCTACCCTATTAGAAATGCGAATGATTTTGAATTTCGTTGTTAGTAATGTCTGTGCCTTCATATAAAATTGGTGGTGAAGCATATGGAATACATGAGTTCAGTTTTTGCATTAAAAGGGTTTGATAGTGTACTTAATGTATAATAAGTAAAGGTTGTCACAATCAATGACTGAAAAGTATTCATATTCTGGGATGTGACCCCGTGTAGTCTGGTAGACGTTCACCTCCGTGTCAGGAACGTACCCTCTCCAACTTCAGGCTAATAGAGTACACAGTGTCACATCCCAGCTGATGCTTGTCAGCAGAGTTGAAATTTAAGTAAGTTTCTTGTTTGTTGGGTCTTATGTGAACATAGGTAATGACGATACAAATATGAGCTATATTATGTGTTAAGAACTGATTGTATACTCATTTTGTACATGTTTCAGAACTAACTCTAAACCCACCAGAAGGTATAATTGCTGGCCCTATTAATGAGGAAAATTTTTTTGAATGGGAAGCACTAATAACGTAAGTTGTGGGAGTTTCTTCTAAGAAAGGTTACTTCCATTGAATGAAAAGAACGTTCTGACAAATGACACTACATAAAAGGATGAAATAAATCTGCAGGAACAACCACTTGTAAATGACTGTAATTATTATATCATTATTCATGTGCATCTGGCAATGGAGCACTGTGTGTAGAAGTTTTGTGACCAGGTTCCCCTTCAGTTCCCTTGCAGTAACCCTTACTATTGTCAGTCCAAATATGTCTCAGAAGCATTTACTGCTCAAGTCAGCTCACTAGTGGAAGCCCTTGAATGCATCATGGTGAGCAATCTGCATAACGCTATTACACCCCTGTTCTCATGCATGTGATAACTGAGTAATGTGTCACATTGCATGAAAGCAGAGCACCAATTCTCCATTTCACCCAGGACATGCCAAAGTAACCAAAAACTCCATGTAGTAGTCATTGGGAAGCTAACGCTCATTTAGTCGATCAAAAAATTCCCCACCTCTTAATGGAATTTGAATCAGTTATTGTATTCACACTGAATCGTGTTATGAGCCAGCTGAATGCAGTTCAACCATGCACACTCTACTTCTTTGAGATCCTGTTTTTGGTTGTTTGCCAAATAGAATCTTTCCTTCAGGCTCTCTGTCTTAAGATTTTATTGAAAGGGCAAAAATAAGTGATCTGAACACATAAATTATAATGCTGCTTCAATATTCATGCATATTTTGATCATAAAACATGCTAGTATATTTAACTTATGAACTATCTTTTCTGAACAACATTCCTTATTTGTGTTTGTCACATGGTAAAAAGAAGTTGTCCCTGTACTTAATTAATTAAGCACTGTGTCATGAAGACATACAGGGGAGTGAAGGTATAGTAGGGCATTATACTGCAACCAGATATGCTATCATTGTGCCTCTCTGTTACAGTGGACCAGAAGGAACATGCTTCGAAGGAGGAGTATTCCCAGCAAAACTGATTTTTCCACCGGACTATCCACTTAGTCCACCAAAGATGCAGTTTACCTGTGAAATGTTCCATCCAAACAGTAGGTATTTTGTTGTTGTGGAACTGGCATTCACACAGAAATAGGGTGTTTGAGAGCAGGGTGCTGAGGGGAATGTTTGAACCATAGAGAAAGGAGGTGACAGCAGAACTGCAGTCATGAGCTTCACAATTTTCACTCCTTGCCAAATTTTATTAGGATGATCAAGTTGGGGGGGGGGGGGGGGATATGCAGGGTATGTAACATGAATTTGGAAGAAGAGGGGTATATACAAAGTTTTCATAAGAAAACCTAAAGGAAAGCGAGACAAGGAGGACCTTACCATAGATGGGAGTATAATATTAAAATAGATATTAAAGAAATATGATAGAGTGTGGACTGATCTAGCGCAGGCTAGGAAGTGACAGAGGACTATTATGAACATAATGAAGCCCCAAGTTTCATAAAATACTGGAAATTTCTTAAGTAGCTGAGCAACTATTAGCTTCTCAAGAAAGATTCATCTCCATGGAGTTTTTTTTACTGCTAGTGGGGTGAGACTTAAGTCCCTTGTACTGCGGCCACTTCTGGCCTATTGTACCAGCCCCAGATGATAGGTGAGAATGATTGTGGAGCAATTGGTGGAATGAATATTGGCAGGGGAAACCGAAGTACTTGGAGAAAACCTGCCCCAGTGCCATTTTGTCCATCACAAATCCCACTTGACCAGACCCGAACCACCGCGATGGAAAGCCAGTGACTAACCACTTGAGCTATGGCACAGCCATCTCCACAGAGTTAGTTAATTGACTGTGGCATATCTGAAGTTCAGAGTGTAGTGTATATCTTGTCAGCCTTTCATTTGAATGCTGTGAAAACAGTGTGGAAAGAATGTATAAATATGACACAAAAAGGATTAATAAAATTATGTGTGCCTTATTTTACTAAACACTGTTTTAAGCAACTTGCAACATCCTGAAAGAAACCATCATTCTTGCCAGATTGTGTCCAATAGGACGGACACAGCTGCATCCTTTCACAGCCCCTCAGACCACAAAGTATCCACAAACTGACTGCATAATCAGTTCAGTTGAAAAAGCACCACTAAGTAAATCAATAATCGATCACTGAAACTCATCCAACACAAAATAACCTCTGAAGCTGATACATATTCATTAAGTAACATCAATTTCAATACAGTCTACGGGTTGTGGGTATTAACATAAAGTGAAGTCGATAGCTTACATATATTAACGTAAGTTAGGATATACTGGTTGCTTCTATTATCATGTGAAACTGTTTTGCAGTATATGCTGATGGACGAGTCTGTATTTCCATACTTCATGCTCCGGGTGATGACCCTATGGGTTATGAATCCAGTGCCGAGAGGTGGAGCCCAGTTCAAAGTGTTGAGAAAATATTACTGTCAGTTGTCAGCATGTTAGCAGGTACAAATAACGGAGGTTAATTTTTATGGTAAATGTACGTCAATTTCTCATAATTTTTTTTTAATATGAAGCTCATTCTCTTCTGGGATTTAGCACCATGTAACCTGGTAATGTCGTTCAGAGGAACTGAATGCCTCAATCTTCAGGGTGAAAGTGTAATGATTTTCTTCTGTACTGAAGATGATGGCAGCAGGTTCCTCCAAAACATTTGTAATGTTGTAATGCCAGACTACATAGTATCACAGCAGCCATGAAGCTCAGTTGGTGTAGCAACTAGGCTACAGGCTGGATGGCCAGGGTTCAATTCCTAGCGAGGGCAAGAGATTTTTCTCTTGTCTGCAGCATCCAGACTGGCTCTGGGCCTCACCCAGCCCCCTATCCAGTGGACACAGGGCTCTTTCCCCAGGGGTAAAGTATCTGCTGTGAAAGCCTGACCAGTCATGTCCGTAGAGTGCTGAGGTCAAGAATGGTGGAGCTGCACTTCCACTCTTTATGTCTTCATGTCATCATGCTTCACCTTCAGTACATAGTATCACACACCATAAGACTGTGATCTACATATTTACCTCAGATCTTACATTCTGAAGTATGTTTTGTTGTTCCTGCAGAACCCAATGATGAAAGTGGTGCCAATGTTGATGCGGCCAAAATGTGGCGGGAAGACCGTGAGGAGTTCAACAGGATAGCAGAGAGGATAGTCAGGAAAACTCTTGGGCTTCCTCCACCTTAAACATTCCAATATGACACACCATGCTGCTGACAAAATCCAGCTTTACCAGAACCTCTGTGTTACCAGTCAGAAAATTACATGTGCTACATACAGAAATATCATTAAAAGCTTTAAATGGTATAATAAATTGTCCCTTCACTGCTTGCTTACATCTAGATCAAATGCTGCTTGTGAATCAGAAGCTGTTACAATGGATATAGTGTAAATAACCTTAATGTATAAATTTAAGCTACTGATCACCATCATTATGACATAATTTGTTATACCTGGGATTTAAATTCATCCAGTGCCAGACACCTCAGTGAAGTGATGGGTGGGGGCAGGATATCCAGAATTCTATCCTCAGCATGGGCAGGAATTTTTCTCTTCATGTCCAGGTTGATTCTTGGGTCCACTCAACATATTTTTTCCCCCAGGGCCAGAGATGGGCTGTAAAGGTGACTACCAGTTCCATGTAGAATGTGTGGAGCTTTATTTCCATGACATCTTCACAGTGTGGTGCCTGCTAGCAGCAACCATATTTTTCAAATCCGATATTTGAGAACGGGGCTAAGGAGTATATTTGAACATAAAAGAGGGGAAGTGACAGGACATTGAGACAGCTGCATCAAGGAGACATATATTAACATAAGCAGCAACAGAAGGCAGCAGATTCCCTCACCCAGTAATTTTAACACCAGATGATGATCACATTGGTTAAAACGAAACAAACTCCATGGCTTTAGTCCGCAAGCAGACTATACCAACTGAGTGACCACCGCTTGTCAGCGAAGTCGGTGCCAACTTTAGTGGATAGAGGATGTTGTGTGGTTGAAGCATGTAGTGATAAACTTTTAACAAATTTTATAGAATCTAGTGTTGCACACGAGACTGTAAAAAACTAATCAAAACTGAGATGGGAAGGTTATGAGTCACAAGTTAAGCATGATTGCTGAAAGCAATTTCAAAATTCACTATTAGCTTCCTGTGGCTGTCAACAACTTCACCATAGCCCTGTATTTGTTCATTTTCAGGCTTCTCAGCTACCTTGAAGATGCCAGAGACTTGGTCCTCACTCAGTGTACTAACAAAATAAGATGGTACAGGCACATTTTAAACATGAATAAAGACAGACTCTGGAAGGTTTTCAACATGTAACTAAAATAAAAAGCACCCAGCAAGGAGACCTCAGATCAAAATGGGAACAATAGGTTACCAACATGTCACGCAGAAGGAAGGAAGGAAGCACACACAAATTTAGGAGGGGTTTTGGAAAGACAGAGATAGATGGAGAGGTCTGGTTGTTAGGCAACCTAAATGAAGATATATGGATTTGGAATTCAGTCACAATCCATTTGAAAGTTCCATCCCAGCAGTTTGTCTGCAGAAACTGAGGAATATGTCAGAGAATAGTAATCTTCTGGGGAATGACTTGGAGTATCTCTCAAATACAGATATAGAGAATTATCATTATACCAACTTGCTAAGTCTTTATTGTATAATGCTGTAATAACTCATGAGGGAATGTACATGAAACAGGATATAGTAGGATGGAGTTGAAATGCTCAATGGTGGTTTACTTTGTGGTCAGAAAAAAGGTTCCTAATATACAGGGCTCAACAAATGGACTTCTCTGCTCAACCGCACCAAATGAAAAATCAAAGATGATTAGAACTGATTTGTTTTATCTGTTAATATTCACTCCCACTGTCTTCATTTCTGCAAAGATGTGAGACAACAAGTTTGTAACTGGAATGGATATGAAGGCCTTTGTTACTGCAAGAGCATGGTTAGGCAGATTCTTTTGTGAAGAAATATCTGGCAAGCAATTTCTATGATTGGTGAAGCAAGCCAATGTTTGTTGACCCCTGCTAATGCAGTTAGACTGTGGAAGGTGTACGGATGTTGGGTTAAGATTTTCTTACAATAAGACAGCTTCCACAGTAACAAAACAATGGGATAATGTACTTCGTATCATTTAAGCACTCAGAATACAGAAAGGCTAGGATTGTGTGCAACCAAAACAGAATAATGCATACGAAGATCAGGTATAATGACAACATGAGTACTTTCAAGCTGAAAATGTCTTTCTGGAATTCATTACCATTCAGTTCGTCTTCAGGCACATTTTCGAAGTACAAAACATACACTTTCAGTCTTATACACCAAGTATAAATCGACAGTAAAAACGATATACTATCTGTTGGATAAGCGAATCAATATGAAATGATATGTCAACTGAAACATGAATCAGGGGTGCCAATTGATATCACAAGTGAAATATCTATGTTATAAAAACGCTTTCCAACTCATTTTGTCCTTTTGGCTTCAAAACATTCTGACAGAATCCTAAAACAAAATTAATAGCTACACATACAGTGTGTCAGGATATGATCCATTTTTCAGTGATTTTGTAACAACTGATGGCAGAAACATGAGAAGAAAGAGAAACTGTGAAAGTTTTCATGCGTTATCAGCGACATTAAGCATAAGAAAATATTGCCAAAACCTTTAAGTTCACAGAACATAAACTGATACTTATGAGACCCAGTGACCACTCTACTCATCTCATTAGTATTCCAATTCTTACCAAACCAAACTGAGAATGTCTCAAGTCATGTGACTCAATTCAGTCTGTATCTTCAATTTCCAGACTTGATACAACAAAGAGATGGTTAGTTCCTAGGTACCTCACTTAAAAGCAAAACCACAAAAGTAAGAAGGGTATGAAAGAATTATAATAGACAACTGCTTTGTAAGAAGAAACCTGAAGTTTTTACAGCAACTAACAGTAGTGATGACCTCTGTGCTAAATTGTCCAAAGGAAGGCCTTACATAGGATCCACTTCATTGTGGAAAGTTAGTTTATAGGATACATACATAAATAAATCTGACTTTATAAAGATTTATTGTAAGAACCCTTTGAAGCCCACAACGTCCACAGAACAGAGTTTGGGAATCCATTATATTACATTCATATTTTAAGAATTATGCTATATGCTCCACTGATCTGAGACAGAGCAGTAAATGACTAGGTGTTATATATTTTATAAACGCAGATTTTTATCTAAACATGTGATCAATGGAATAAGATATTCACTGAAAGCTCGTCATACAATTTGGCAGTATGTAACTACTCCTGATCCCATCATCGATATGGTGTATTTCAGTATGGAAATTACATGGCTCAAAAACAGTGACATCTCACTACTTTGGCTTTAAGTGCTCTATTCTGTTCAAGTTCTGGACCAGCACAATCTTGTAAGCCATGTTCCTTAACCCTTACTGGTCTAATATTATATTTCTGCATCATATTTGAATTCAGGACCTAACAAATAGGTGGAACAGCACATCATTGCCAATTAAGGCTACAGGTGTTGCCACTTGATGGCTCCCAAGGGAGGAAGTGCAGCAGGTGGAAGTGGTGCGGCATGGGACAAGGCTGCTACACAATTATCACAACTTTCCTTTCGTCCCCTCAACTAACAGAACATGGACCACTGTATTATACCATTAATACGAACTGAGATTTGCTGGTACCAGCAATAACAAATATATCTATACCACTAACAAAAAGACCCAGCATATTACAAAATACACAAGGTCTTGGAGTCGGCAGGCTCTTGTGAAGTTCGTAATGGGCCTTCGGGTTCCAATTTCCTGACTCGCTGTGTGATCATCAGCTTGTCAAGGACCTGCTGCATGGATTTAAACTGTGGAGCTACCTGATAATTCAACAGATCACAAAAACATAAATGTTTCTGGGCAAGGTACCTTTTTCGTTTACTTTCCTTATTTTGATAAAATGAAAGCAGGCTTATGCCATCTCCATGGTGTCTGTGTATCCCCCACCCCTCATTAACTTTTGAATGCCTGAACAAATCTTTACGAAACTTTGTGTCTGTACATCATGGCACCTGAGCCCATCTCGGTGGCATGCTTCAGAAATCCCTCCCATCAGTCTGTGTCCCCCTCCTATCATTGCTAGGCAAAGGCTTGGTAAAATGTATCCCTCCTATCACTGCTAGGCAACAATTCAGTAAAGATGTTCCCATGGCAAGGAAGAACTGTTGGAGGCATCGTTTTATGTGTGGTCCATGTTGTATCAAAGGAAAGTAGGCACTCAGTTCTTCCCAGAACTTCTTGTTAGTGTTATTTCATGTCTGCACCACAAATATTGAATGTATGATTACCCACAAGGAGACAGCTACAGGAAAACTTGAGGTTTTATTTTAGGTACTACTAATTACTGATATCTGATATTTTCATTTGAGATATACATAAAACTGAATTTCAAGAGCATCTTACAAATAATATAAACGCTCTTTATGTCGCTCTCAAGACAACCACCCATAAGGCTTGAACTGAAGAACCGAGTAACATACACAATAGGGCAGTTCTGGAGCAATGGGGATGACTGGCTTATAAGCTTGATACATATTGGACAGCAGCCCAGCATTCCCGACTACAAAATATACTTGGTCCCTCCTTTCAGTGTACAAAATAAAGTCCACGCACTGAATTTGACACTGTTTCGAACCTGAGATCTTTTACAAAGAAGTATATGCCTCATCTCCATGCCACTCCATCCCACACTTTGTGTTAGTTATGAGAGCTAACTTCAAGAAAGGCAGTTTTTAGTTATAAGATGTTTTTACAGCAGACATTTCATTTTACTTTAAGAGACTTCAAATAAATTTACCACAATCTGTTCATGAAATTGAAAACAGTATAGTAGGCCCTCGTTACACCACAGATTCCAATTACTGTGGCTTTGATCAAGTAGCCCAGTATAATCATGTGCATTTTATGTCATAAAAAATTTCCAGTGTTTTAGTTACAGTATAAGACTATTGCAACATTCCTTGCTACAGTTTACAGGTACAGAGGATAAAGCCCATGGACTGCTACGAATACGCTGTAGATTTCTGGTTCCCATAACCCTGCAAGTATTTATTTAAACAGTAAAGTTTAATGAACACTCCTTTTACCTGCTCAACCACAGACTGAAATGCACCTTATATTCCATATATGTATTTTAGTCACTCCTTGAATACTGTATATACAACAACAGGGATTCCAAAATTATATGTCAATTTCACTTATAATGGAAATACTTACTATGTCCACGAATCTTTGTCTTTGCATTATGACCACTAAGAAAGGGTGAAATTTTCCAAAAGCTCGAGAAACATTAATTTCACATTTTTGTTATGACTGAAAGATGATTTTGGAAAATCTCAGAGATATAAGCATGTAAAAGACCTACACAGTAAGCATCTTTGGAGCTTCCAGCAAATTGATGGACTGTTCAAGTGGAACAGCTTGACCCCATTTAGTCAGATCACAGACATTCGGACTACTAACGCAATCAACAGACCCAGTCTAGCAAATTACAAATACTCAGCCACATTACAGCAGATGCTGGAAATGTTCATTGTAAGGAGAATGTTTGAACCTAACACAAAATGAATTCTTGCTACACGAAAGATCAAACATCAAACAAACAGTGACTGAAAAGAAGCTGAAGGAAACTGGTGTGGACTTGCACACTCTCCTCAGATACACTCAGACATATCAATGCATAGACGAGTAGCGTTTCATGTTTCAGATTTACTCTCATTCATTCATGTGTAATCTGTCAAGATGACATGTCCACAGTCTCTTCCAAAACAGTTCCTCCACTTGATGCGATCTAGAGCTTTCTCCTTCAAATGAAAATATCCTCTTCTGTCCCCAAGGTCATCCAGCATCTTCTTACATCTTCTGGTCACTTCTATCCACCCCTTTATCTTTCCTTCAATAACTTCTTTTAGAAGGCAGTTACCGCGTAAGATATGACCAATCCAATTAGCCTTCCGTTTTCTTATTTCGTGTAGGATATTCCTCTGCTCACCGACTCTAAATAACACTTCATTTCTCACATAATCAGTCCAACTGATCTTCTCCATCCTTCTCCAACACCACATTTCAAAGCTTTCCAGGTGTTTCTGATCTACTGTCCTAAGTGTCCAAGTTTCAGCCCCAT
>NW_019733893.1:86537-129315 GCF_002891405.2 Cryptotermes secundus
TTTCTGATCCATGTACAATTTACTAATCAATCTTCTTTCACGCCAATCGATACCTGTTTCCTTTAGGATCTGCGTTAATTTGATCCAATTTACACGGTCAAATGCCTTCTGCCAGTCTATAAAGCAAGTACACAGTTCTTCATCTATCTCCAAAGTTCGTTCTGCTATAATTCTCATCATCCCAATTGCATCCCTGGTTCCTTTCCCTCTTCTAAATCCAAACTGATCCTCTCCAAGTATATCCTCTATTTTCCTTTCAATTCTTCTTTTAAGTATCTTTGCTGTATGTGCAGTAAGGCTTACTGTGTGATGGTCACTGCATTTTGTAGCTTCTGTCGTTTTCTTTAAGGCAATCATTGTCACTTCTGTAAAGTCCTTGGGCCACTCCCCAGTTTCATATAGGGTGTTTATTAGTTTTGTCAGTGTTTTCAAACCACCTTTTCCCAGTAACTTAAGCACATCTCCAGGTACATCATCATCTCCTGTAGCCTTTCCATTCCTCATGTCCTTGATAGTTTTTCCACCTCACTTTGTAAAATATATGGTCCTTTCTTGCCTGTATCTACTTCTTTGGGTTAGATTTACTCTACTTCCAAAAAAATAACTCTTTATGGAGGTGTCAGGAAAGCATGCATGACAACAGACAGCATTTCCAGCACTGCTGTACCTGTTACATGTTCAGCTATAAGTCTATCAACATAACCTTCACCAATAGTGGGGAGCCTAAACAGCTCCGCCAAAGTGGCTCAACAATTTACAGAAGCTCTTTCATGACTACATGTGTATCTGCAATTATAGAACCCAGGACTCAGCTTGATGAATCTGCCTAGTCCTTAATCAAGAGCCATGAAAATGAAGATTAAACTTCCAAACTCCAATATTAACCCATCAGCTTACCATTTTTGTGTGTACAAATAAATGTGAAATGCCTTTCAATATCAAAACAATTAAAACATCTGTTTCAGAAATCCCAGTATTTTGGGATGAAGGTCTTATGTTAAGTAGGCACACCCAATATTACAGGTGAGAGTTCTTGGCTGTACCTTACAACTACAAACTACTACTGTAACTAAAAAACAGAAGTCAGCAACTTCTGTTCGAGTCATGGAGCAATAAGCAAATGGGCTCAAGACTGAGAAGCCAAATAATTTTCAAACTATGAATTGGATCATGGTCCATGTGGATTGGTCTCCATAGCTACCAAATTTAACTAAAATCAATTTCAATCTCTGAGGCAACATGAACTCCATCTACCACTACTCTGCTGCCCGCAATTCCAAAGGACCTATGGTGCAACATAAAGGATGTCCATCACAATCCAGGTGCACAGGACTAGCGCACTATGATCATATGTCTGCGCTAATGGTGACATGTTGAAGCACAGATTAACATACAGGCTCAAAGGATATAATAAAAACATTAATGTTACTATGTTTTATCCTTCCCATTTGTGCTTACAGACCTGTAAACATGAAATGGCTGTAGCTGTGTTACAAAACGTTTTCAGACTTAGGACAAGTAACACCTTTCGGCTCAGTCAGGCACATCCACATAAATTCTTGAAAAAAAAAATACTTATTTTTAAACACCCTGTTTAGCCAATTGTAAACAATCACAGGAGGGAACTGGAAAAAGGGATTTATATCATATAACTTCAATTTCAGCACACACTAGGATCTGAGTAATAGGCCCAATCACTCAGAACTGGGCACAAATGAACAATTTATGAATCCTAATACAGACAAGCCAGGCACCGCACCTGAACACTTCATCAACGTAAAATTTCAGTCTATCGCTGGATGCCTGTCCTGGACAACAGGACAATACACTTTCTCTTTAATTCATATTTTTTAAGTTAATTAACTGCATACACATACCAGTGCAATTTGCCTTACACAGAAAGTTAAGGACAAATGTACCTGTGTAGGTGTCTCTTTGCTTTATGTACATCTCATAAACTGAAAAATTATAATCACACTTTAACCCTTTGAGCAGTAGACACATACATAACTGCAATAATTGATGTGTCAAAACCAATTTACAGATATTTACACAAAATACATAAAACTAAATCTTTATTTGTACAAAATGTAAGGAAATTAAAAGCAGGAGAGATGAAACATCTACCATGTATTCAGAAACGAACATGAACCAAGATACAAATTGTACTGTATTATATATTTTATGGAAGCAGAAACACAACACGGAAGTTGCTCAACTTAATGATACAGTGGTATGGACATGTGTTGTGTCTGGAGAACTTTCAATATGAAAAAAAGATGTCAGACACTTGAAGAACCAAGGATATACAAAAGAAGAGTATATTAATAAATAAGAAAATGTGTTAAGATATTGATAAATGTTTAACATAAAGACTTGTGGACATTGCATATTCTATAGCAATTGATTGCTCAGAGGGTTAAGTAAAACAGTATCATAAATTATTCAATATATATTAATTTATTGAAATAAATTGACAAGTTTTCTTTTGAAAATATATAAATAAAGAAATATTTATGTATACCATATGGCAACAATAATTGGGTTGATATTAGGCTACATTATCAACTGTTTCATAGGAAACCCCATTCAACCCTGTACTCCAAAAAACCATTCCAAACCCCAGGTGATATTGGTTAGGTACAATGACGCCAAAGTCTATTAATTTTTCTAAACGTCTTCTAATATTTAACACTTACCTTGCAAGATAGTTAGCCAAAGGTTATACCCATTTTTATTTCTTTTTACATATCTTTCACGGCAGGAATTCGCTATTCACTTTGGTCTGTAGAAACACCATGGATAGTCAATCTATCCTTTGAGTTTCACTGTTCATATTATCCAGACACAAAGTTAATCTGACATGCATGATGACTTTTCTCCGTTTACACGTGTGATGGAACTGCTTCTTTCAGGGTAACCTACAGTTATATGCGGACTCAAACCCACATACGAGACGACAGGATTGATGACACAGAGGCTAAATCAAGTCATGAATGATATTTGTACTTACAACCACAGAAATTATGTCTGATGTGCATATTACGTTGTAGCCATAACACGTGTTATGGTGCAATGTGCCATTATCATACTGTATCTTCCGTGCTCCCTTACATTAATTGCCTGGTACCCTGGTGTTTGCCTAGTGGGGGCATACCTCAGGAAAGTCCTTGCGGCACAAAGGAAAACATATCTACATCGTCAGGAGAGGGTGCTAGATCATCCTCCACCACCAGCTGCTCTGAATAGTAGTGAGGAGTGCTCAGATAGTCGATCACCCTGCGTGGCAGAGGCAGAGAAGGAATCAGGTCCCGACGCACCAACTTCAAGATCACAAACCTGTGGGAGAAGAGATGCAACTTAATCAGTATCATCCACAACTTACACACAAAGTTACCAACTTAGAAAACAACTGATACAAGTAAACTAAATTAACTATCCACGAAGACTAAACTAACTCTATCCAGCTGAGTCCTTCTTGAGAAGCTGCCAGCTGTTCAACTACTCAAGAATTTCCCAGCATTTTCTGGAACCCAAAGGTTCGTAATTGTGTTCACAAGCACCTGCCATTGGCCCATGTCCAGAGCCAGACGAATCAGTCCCTACAACTCCACCTCATCCCACTTCCTTAAGATCCACTTTAATATTATCCTCCTACATGTCTTAGGTCTTCCTAGTGGTCTCCTTCCTTCTGGCTTTCCCAGCAAAACCTTGTATGCATTCCTCTTCAACCCCATGTGTGCTACATGTCCTTCCCATTTCATTGTCATTGACTTCATCAGTCTGATTACTTTGGCAAAGAGTAAAAGTTATGAAGCTCCACATTACGCAGTTTTCTCTAGCCTCCTGTTATTTCATCCTTCTTTGGTCAAAATTTTCTTATCAGCACCCTGTTCTCACACACCCTCAGTCTATGTTCTTCCTTTATTGTCAGAGAGCACGAACACTAAACTAACTATCTTCATGGAGCTGAGCCCTTCTTGAGAAGCTGCAAGTTGTGCAGCTACTCAAGCACTTCCCAGCATTTTATGGAACCCAAAGTTTCATTACCGTGTTCACAAGAGCCCTCCACTGGTCTCTTATCCTGAGCCAGATCAATCCACACCATACCACTCGATCCTACCTCTCTAAGATCCATTTTAATATTACCCAGCCACCTATGTCTTGGTCCTCCTAGTGGTTTCTTTCCTTCTGACTTTCCACCAATATCCTATTTGCATTCCTATTCTCCCCTCATACCTCATCTCCCAGTCAAGAACCTCTTGAATATGAAACAAGAGTGGCAAACACTAGAGGTACCTGCACATATGCTGGAGGCTTTGCACTTGCTTGAATCGTGACACTGGATGTAACAGCTGTACCCTCATGGGTCCCAGGACAGGGCGTCGGTGCAAGAAGAACAGGTAGCGCCCGCTACGCGAATGCTCCACTGCATTCTCTATGAAGTCTACAATTGTGTGACTCTTGAACTTTGTACAGCTTCCAAAACTAAAATTACCTGCAATACGGAATCACTTTAATAACCTGATCTGTCAATGTCAATTGGTGCCACAGTACTTATATTTTGACAAAACTGCCAATAATAAGAGCGTCTATCACATAATATATACAGGGAGAGGCATAAATTACCATAAGAACATGGCCTTGCAGAATGTGATGCCATGTACACCAAACTACAAAGCATCACACCCTAAAGACTTTAACTTCAACATTCACTGCCATGAGAACTTCGAACCTCACACAAATCATATGTGCCACTTTATGCATTTTTTGTACGTTTGTCTGAAGGGAAAGCATGGAACAGGAAAGTGCCTCTGTGCCTCATCATCTAAACAAGCAATTCTCAGTTGGTGAATATGGACTGCTAGCAGCCCACAAATTATAGTTAGCATTACACTGCATACGCTATATATTTCAATACAGTTTAGAAAGTTTCCATTTCACAACTAGCAACATTTTTTTTATTTCCTCTTTGCAACAAAATTATACAGCAAACTTTCATCACAAAGCAGGTGTTGGGGGGACATCTCCCATACCCGCACTGTAAGTGAATCGACAGTCCTCTAAGCTCAGCAGGTGAGCAAGATTTTTTATCATCTGTGGTTGAGCAGGTAAAAAGCAGGCTCATTAAATGTTGCTGTTTCAACAAAATAATCTTAAAGTCACAACAACCAGAAATATACAGCCTATCTATACTAGACTGTGGACTTTACCTTATGTACCTGCAAACTACAGCAAGAAATGTTGCAGTGCAGTCTTACATTGCAACTATAAATCTATATGACCTAAACATATGAACTCGTATCAAGGGACATGGTCAAAGCCATGATATATCTGAATCCTTGGTATAACGAGGTCCTCCTGTATTTATTCTATGTACATGGTGTTTTATGCTTGTTTATACTACAGTCTGAAGTACCTAACACCATCCAAACAAATCGCTCCTTAAACGCTAACAGCTGGCCCAATGGTGAAGAAACTCCATCTTTTATGGTACCCGAAGGTTCATCACCACATTCACAAGAGACCACCACTTGTTCCTACCCTGAGCCACATGATTCCAGACCACCCCTCACACCATTTCCTTATGATTAATCTAGATATTATTCTCCAATGTAAGAGAAAGTCTTGTAAGTTTCTGAACAAAAATTTTGTCAGCATCTCTCACCTTGTACATGCTCAAAGCATAGCTGCTGCAAAGACAAACTAAAGGATGAAGTGATATGAGATATAACGCTGTGTAATCCACTGAAAGTAAACTGATGTTTCAAAGGAACACATCACCTGCATCTTCAGGGTCAAAGAATAAGCCATGCAAGAAACCAGCATGAAAGCAGGAGGCAAAGAGAGCTTCTCTGCTCATACATTCCTCCGAAATGTTTGTAAACTTTCAACAGACTACATGGCATTATATGCCAGAAGGGAAAACTCTTCATAACCACTGCAGTAAGAACCTCAAATCCTATTATGGATGATGAAGTGATTTGAAACAGATGTTAGTTTAAAACTGAGTATTGTGAATTATGCCTCTACACATCATCTCAGAGTCAACTTGAATTCTTGGACGTCATGTCTCTTTTCTGTCTGAACTTCCCCACAAATTGACCTACGGCCAGTCTGTTTTACTAACCCTGATCATGCTCAATCCGAACATGCCGAATACAGCCGTTCAGTTTGAATGTCAATGAGAAAATATAATGGTCATCGCTGCTGTCCCGAACAATGAAGGAACCATCTGGTTCATTTGAGAGGATCTTCTCGGCAGCTTCTCCAGAAATGGGACCCCAGTACCAACCATACTGAAAAAATAGGAAGCATCTATGGCAGTCTAATCAAAGTACACAAGCTAAAGACAGATCACATGATCTATTTTTACTATGTAAACCAGTGAAGCAGTTAAGAGCAAAGAGTTGAATGAATGCCTAAGGGGTGGGCCATAAT
This sequence comes from Cryptotermes secundus, assembly GCF_002891405.2. Taxonomy (NCBI): domain Eukaryota; kingdom Metazoa; phylum Arthropoda; class Insecta; order Blattodea; family Kalotermitidae; genus Cryptotermes; species Cryptotermes secundus. The sequence continues at coordinate 92,979 of NW_019733893.1, forward strand.
AATCCAGCCCTTGCCCTGCAACCTTCAATAATCTGTTGTGCATTACATTACATTGCATTGCATTCCATGGATACAAAGTTAGTCAAAATGACTGTAGGATGTGGAATATGTCATATAAATACAAAACATATGTACAGTCCCAATGGAGTTCTCACACAAGAGAAACCAAGATTACACAGTGACTATATACAAGGCTATTTAAAGATATATAAGTCATTTTCTAGACGACAATAGGTATTCATCAACAGAGTAGAAGTATTGTTTAAGTGCTATTTTAAATCGTGCCTTTTCATTCATAAGACCTTTGAGATCAGATGGCAGGTTATTAAAAATGTTGAACCCAGCATAATATGTGCTTTTCTGAAAGCAAGAGAGGTTAGCAATTGGTTTATGAAGACAGTGTTTGTGTCTTGTGTTAACACTGTGTACATCCGCATTCATCTGAAATGTTCTTCGTTATTTGTAATGAAAGTTTATTAATGAATATATATATTCACAAGGAAAAGTTAAGATCTGTAGTCTCTTAAATATATCTCTATAGGAATTACAGGATTTGACACCCATCATGATTCTAACAATTTTCTTTTGCAATGTAAATACCTTTTTACTGTCAGATGAATTACCCCAGAAAATTATTCCATACTTTATTAAAGAGTGATAATAAGCAAAATAGAATGATTTTAGAGTGTCAATGTTACTAATATGTAACATAAATCTAACTGCATAACATGCTCTACTTAGCTTTGGAATCAACTGATCAATATGGTTTTTCCAGTTTAAGTGATTATCAATTTGCAAGCCAAGGAATTTTGTGTTTACTCCCTCTTCTATACTGTATATTTATCATTATATCCCATTTTTAATAGATATTGTGGTGAGTTTTTGTTATAAATTTTATTACATTTGTATTTTCTAGGTTCAGGGACAGCTTGTTTGCAGAAAACCATTTACTCATTTGCGAAAGAATCTTGCTTGATAACGTGCAGAAATCATCTAAATTTTTACCAGAAATTATAACACTAGTGTCATCTGCAAATATATAGGTATTGATGAGGTCCTTAGTATAGGAGGGAGGTCATTTATATAAATTGTGAAAAGCAAAGGCCCCAAAATTGACCCCTGTGGAACTCCATGTTTTATTATTCCCCAGTTTGAGTAGGTACTTTGGATTGAATTTGATTATTTTATTTCAATCTTTTGTTTTCTATCTGTTAGGTAGGATCTGAACCAACTTAACACTGTTCCTTGAATGCCAAAAGATGTAATTTAGTTAATAAAATTTCATGATTTACATAGTCAAAGCCTTTGCCAAGTCACAGAATATTCCACCAATGTGCATTTTTTTATTAACAGATTTCAACACACTGTCTGTTAACTTAAAGGCTGCATTTTCAATGGAAATTCCTTTCCTAAAGCCAAACTGTTCTGGGACTAGTATATTGTTCCTCTGAAAATAATGGCTTAACCTACTGTGCATAACTTTTTCGAGTACTTTAAAGAAAGTAGTTAGCAGTGAAATTGGCCTGTAGTTTGACATACTAGTCTTGTCCCCTTTTTTACACAGTGGTCTTACTACTGAAATCTCAAGATGATCAGGAAAGATTCCTGTGGATAGTGATTGATTAAAGATGTGAGTTAATGGGCTACTGATTAGAGATGCACAAACTTTTAAAATTTTACTTGTTATTTCATCATAACCTGAAGAGTTTTTTGTTTTGAGGGAATGTATTATACTTTTTATTTCAGTTTCAGCAGTTGGAATGATTTTAATACCAGGGAATTTTCTATGAAATGCCTCTCTTAAAAATTAAATGACATTATCTCCCGCTTCCTGATGCAAGTTTAGATTTTCTGTAATTGTTAGAAAAAAAGTATTGAAGGCATCTGCAATTTCTCCTGGGTCCTCAACTTTTTCATCATTTATAAGGAGAGATGGTACCTGTTCAGTCAGATGTGATTTTCCTGTTTCATGTTTTATTACATTCCAGGTGGTTTTTATCTGATAATTTGATTTTGCTATAAGCCTACAGTAATGCTGCCTTTTAGCCTCTTTTATAACTCTACTCAGGACTTTGCAATACCTTATGTAGTATGTTCTCATGTAGGGATTATTACTGCTCCTGCTGTCTACATACAGACCCCTTTTATGTTTACAAGATATTTTTATTCCTTGTGTAATTCAGTGGTTCTTTATTCTACTTACACTCTTATTCTGCATAGGGAAACTGGCTTCAAAGATATTTAGAAAAATATATAAAAAAAAGAGTGCGGTTCTTTAAGAGGAAAGGGTTTGTCAGTAACAGAATGCCAAATATGGTGTTAAGGGGTTCATGGTATGATACTTGTAGTATTCTTTTGAATGTGCATCCTCAACCAAGGGTAAAATCTGCTGCCCAACACCAACCCTTCATGTTGACAGAATGGGACAAATGAACACAAATGTCTCACTACTACAAGAACTATCAGTTTAGAATTATGTGATGTATATGATAATATGGTGTGATCTTTTGGCTGTTTCTTGAAACTGTAAGAATTTCCAACAAATGGTTTAAACTGGTAACAATAGTGGAGCTGAGACAGTGTAATCAATACTGTGACTAGGCTGTAGACTGAATGACCCAGGAATCGAGGCTCAATTCCTAATAGAGACAGAAACTGGTCTCTCTTCCACAGCATCAAGATCAGCTCTGCAGCCCATCCAGTCTCCTATCCAATAAGTACCAGGGGCTGTTTCCCTGGAGGTGAAATAGCCAGCCCGTGAAGCTGACCACTCACATTCATCTAGTTCCAAGGTTAAGAATGTGTGTGGAGCTACACATCCGCATCCCCATACGTCTTCATGGCACAGAGCCTGTTAAACACAGGGACAGCTTTACTTCTCAATTAACATCTCTAGGATGCTTTGTTCTTCTGAAGATTATCTCTTCATAAATATGCATTTCTAGAGTGCACTACAAATTAGTTACCACTGTGGAAACGGCATCATGTCACATTCTTGCTAACCTTTCTCACCTTTGCATGTCTCAACGATGGTGAAGAGTACACACCCACAGTACTGATTCTGCTATGCCAGACGGCTACATAACTATGGACAACCATGAGAGCCTATAACTCAATGTGGTTCCCTAACAAAAGGGATGGCTCAACATTCTTCACCTTTGCCAGACGTATGAGAAATGAACGCATAAACTCCTCAGCAGATATTACGAGTCTCAAGCCTGAGGCATCTGGCATGTAAGCTATTACTGCTACATCATTAGAATCCTTATATATTACCTACAGAGTGATCCAGCTGGAGGCCCTACATTAATAATTATGAATCAGGCATTTATCAATGAAAACAAAACTTGGCAACACTGTGCGCTTTACAACACAGACCTGATGCACGCCTGCCAGCCCAGTTTAAGCCATTTCTTTCAATCTGTGATTCAAATGTTGTGCAGCAGAATAACACACAGTTCCAAGTGGAGGGAAACCAATCTCAACACATCTTCTGTGACTCAATTACCTCCATGTCTACCAAGGTATGCACTCACCAAGATTTGTGCCTGATTTATAATTATTAATTTGAGACCTTCTCCAAGTGAATCACACTATATCACCACTACAGTATCACTGTAACAGTTGTAATACTTTGGCAAATTAAATGCAGATCTAGCAAAGCTAATGACAGTATGTGACAAGAATATATGAGCTTACATCTTTCACTTTCTCGATGCTTGAGGCAAAATCCATGCTGGGTTCCTCTGCCAGCTCCTCCTCCTCCTCAGCAGCCATGGGCCCATCCTCAGGAGAAGGCTGAGGAGTGGAGTCTAAGTCCCCATCTGGAAGCAATACAGTGGCAGGAAGGGGCGGCAGTGCACGTGTTAGGAACGGTGCTTTGCCACTGACATCGACACTGTCATTGGTAGAAATGGTCCCATTTCCCACACAACACCCTGCTATATCAAGCTTCTCTCCTGCGGCAATATGATCGGGAGATGGCAACTTCCGGATTCGGAATATGTTGCACAATGTCTGTTTAAGATTGGTCGAGAAACTGTGGCGCCCAGTGGGAGGTTTCTTAACTTTCTCCTTGTCCTCAGAAAATTCAGACCTTACAGAACTGTCCTTGTCCTTTGTTGCTGTAACATCACATGCATCTTTGGTTTTCTTATTCTTAATGTTGATCACAAACGCATTCTTCTTGTTCTTTCTTACGTTGTTTGTGACGATGTTTCCATTCACACTCCTGGATGAAATCTCCACATCCTCAACAATGCACCTGTTGTTGTTTCGATTATTATTATTGTTGTTGTGCACAGTCTTGTACTGGTGTTTTGGAGTTGCCACATCCATCTTGCTCTTGTTGTCGGAAGAATCGCTGGAACTCGAGTACAGGTTCTGCAGATACTGGCGCACCTCATGAAGTGTCATGTGAATAGGCTCGCCCACAGCAACTGACGGGCTCTCAGTGCTTGCTGAACGTGTCTGCCGTGCTGCTGACGTGCCAGGAACACTATGACGTTTCACTCCTCCTGACTCGCTTACAGCATCAGTATGCGAAGGCGGTCTGACCACATGGATCTGACTAGATGTGACAGTCTTGCCCCTGAGGTTTAAGTGTTGCCTAGTTGAACGATCCAGTTCTGACTGAGAATCGGAAGACGCATGTCTCCGACGTTTGCGATGGTGGTGGCGCTGCTGTCGTTTTGGTCGCTGTGGTGTCCTTGGTGGTCTCACAACATCGATGGGCACTGCATAGATATCACTATCAAATGGAACATTGTACATATCGCTGATCTCACTTGCAGTCAGAACATCGTGTGACATGGCTGATGTGATGAAACTAGAATCATCTGCCTTGTTTGCAGTTGGTACAGACAGTGAGTTGTGTGAGCTTGAGAGGCGGGAAGAGGCCAGGGAGCTGCGGGAACCAGGACGATTACAAGGACTGCTAAATGGTGGCAATTCAGGAGTCCAACAGAGACGTGGCCCACTCCAGCGCCCCACGCTGCGGGATACTGTGGTATGCTGCTCCTGCTGTTGATGTGTCTGCTGACTGTCAGCAGGATGACAATCCTGGGAGCACTGGATGGACCATGTAACTTTGCAAGATATAGACAAGGCTTCTTCTAGCAGTGCAGCTACCAGTCTGGAAGCAAATTTCTCCATCCAAGGTATAAGCAAATGAACACCACAGTCATCAGCTGATATGCTTTCAGGAGAATGCTGTGCCTGTTGAAACAGTAAGAGGCCTGTGTCATGACCCACAGGAGATGGAGGACTGTCTTGAAACTCAGGAGGGGGTTCAATAGTGATCACCTGTTTTTCCACTGTGGGCCAGCCTGGCCCCTTCTTCACTGTGTTGAAATTTTCACCACACATGCCGTTGGTATAATCATCTTGAGATGATGACTTTTCTTCACTGTCACTCTCCTGCAGCTGAAACATGATGACACAACTCTTAATCAAAACAGCCAAAAAATAAATAAATACAATCCAGATATACAGAATGCATGGTACACGCTGTACCTGTGGGTAAAACAAGAACTGTGTATAAATTTTTGGATGGAAGATTTTAAGGTATGAAACCATGTGAAGGATCTATAAATAGATGAAAGGATATCAAAATGGAACCTTAAAAAACACAGGTTGTAAAGATGTTAAATGGAGAAGGTTTGATCTCAAACATGTGTGGCTACATGCAAAATTCATGAAAATGTCCCCAAAACTTCTCCGGGAATTGAATCTATGCTGATTTCCCATTACTTTCTGATATTGTGGGCTGTGCTCATGTTTACAACTTAATTTCATATGACAGTGCCTAGAAAGTGTAACAGATCAACAGCTGAGGCATCTGTGAATTATGTAAAAACTAAATAAATTCCTCCATTTGTAACAAGCATGTGATGAGTCAGAATTAAAGCCCCAGCCCTGAAAACTAAAGACATGATAATATTCTATCTAGATTTTAAAGCACTTCTTGTGGTTTATATGAACTTCCATGAAAGAAACTGAAATACTCTACCTCCATTGTGCCTTGACAAGCACAACTCTCACTAGAGATGGAGTCACTGGTCATCAGCAGCCCATTGTCGTCACACCAAGCAGAACATGTTGGTGGACACTCCATCTATTCTTTTACTCTGATACACTCTTCATGGCATGGTCACATTACAAAACAATGTAAACTGGAACAAAAGTTAACAAAAACTGTCTGTATATTGTATTGTATATTAAACCCTTGCAAGTACATGGACAGGGGAAATGTGGCATGTATAGGTTTCCTATATCCATAATCATTTATTTTTATTGAGCTTGAAATTTGTTACATGCAAGACTATTTTCTATTTAATCTGATAATAACATTCCTTGCAAGCAAGGTTACTTTTGTAATGGAATAATTAGTCTCTCTGCTTGACCAAATTAAATTATAGTTCAGCTGCTAACATAATAATATGAGAATTAACTGTGTCACATATTTCTCGTTCTGACATTTTAAACCAAACGACAATAAAATCTATACGCGATATGTAGAACACCGCTTTCATTAAGGTTTCGGATTGTTTCATCAATGTCAGTATAGAAATTACACGCACTATTATTTTCTACAGGTATAAGGAAACAAAACTGGTACAATAACAATATCGATTGTAACAAATTTAATTAAAACAGAAACTACTATACTTTTATATCATATATTATTGAACACTACCTTTATACAGTTCACACCATGGATATGATTAAAATAGCTGCATATGTGTATTCCCATAATATCGGCAGTCATTACATTATATAATCATTTGCAACGAACATTCCACTAAAATCCCTAGATTAATAAATCAATAAAAATTATCGCTTTTGCAGTCACAACCACACAAGACACGCCATGTTGATTTACTACTCTACCCATCATGCTTATCCAAGTTGCCGTTTAAAAATGGAAGGATTCCAGTCTGTGATTCGTGTTATGTAAAATTTAGGAGTTCTATATAGATTGATCCAGAGAACTTGCAGGTATGCAAGTACGTACATAACATAATATGTTATTGGTCCCATCAGAGGAATCAAGTCAATGACGTCATTCATTCTGTCATTAAATCAAATTCCCATACAAGTCACACCTTTACCATTGCATCACAATTCCACCCAATTTCCATGTAGATCTATATCATAGGATTATATAGATAGCTTCTTATTGCCTACACGGTACTTTCAAATATAGTCTGTCGTGTAGTTGGCTAATGATTTTGACTGCTAAAGAATAACTTTCGCAGCTAACCGTCTACACAGTAATTTCAAATACAGACTGTCGTGTAGTTGGCTAATGATTTTGACTGAAGAAGAAGCTGTATCAATTAAATGGGTTGGTCTGCTATTAGGGGATTTAATCCATTTTTTACGGTAATAGTAACATTATCTCTCTAACTTTTGCAACTAGCCGTGTACTACCACCATTGTACGTAATACAAATGAATGACACAAATGTGTTTTATGTCTCCATAATGTGGCTAAGCAGGAGTTGTAAGGCTGCCATCTCTTGTATATACACTAATGAATATCGGCGAGATTACCGGTTACATTGTCTCAGTTGGATTCAAGCTTAGGAAGTCCCAATGGTTTCGATGATAGGGTAGTTGGAAGATATACGGTTAAATCCCATCTGGGAGGCTATCTATTATGAATTTTTCATACAACTCGCTGAGCTTGTTATGTGCCCAGTAGCATTCGGTTCCCCCTCATGCCCAAGACATGACTGTACTTCCAAAACTAGACCGTTCTGGGAGGTATAGATCCACATTTTATTGACCTCGACACTAGCTGGAGGTGAGTTGTCAGCCTCACGCCCCAGCCTCTTTACCCACAGTACCCATTGGATAGGAGGTTGGGTGGATCCCAGAGCCGGTCTGGACTACTTGGAGAAGAGAAAATTCTTGATCCTACAGGGACTCGAACTCCGACTCCTCGGTCGCCCAGCTCCTGAATGCATGCGGTAGGAATGTAAATCACCACACAGAGCTCACACTACAGCGTGGGCGAATTAAATGATTACCTCTAACGCCACGTTTTATCGATTCATTTCTTTTTCATTCAGGTGAAAAATGACCCTTCGTTCATGTTGCGATTGTTGCTGTGCAGTAACTTAATCATATTATGCATCAATGTAAATAAGACCGTTTTTAAGACTTACGACGCAACGGTTTTCTTCAGTGTCCGGAAATTTCGTGTTATTAATTCAGACAATATTTTGAGACAGATGACCCATTTTAGATTTGGAACGTGGGCAACATTTCTCTCCCTTTGAAGCGGGATTTATGATTGTTCCACTCACGCTGTCTCTGCCATCGAACTAACTAACTCCATGGAGCTGAGCCCTTCTTGACAAGCTACCAGTTGTGCAGCTATTCAAGAATTTCCCAACATTTTGTGGAAACCGAAGGTTCACTACCGTGTTCAGTAGAGCCCTTGGTTCCTCTCCTGGGCTAGATCAATCCAGTCTATACCATCCCATCTTACTTCTCTACTATCCATCTTAATATTATCCCCCCACCTACGTCTTTGTTTTCATAATGGTCTCTTTCCTTCTGGCTTTCCAACCAACATCCTATATGCATTCCTCTTCGCCCCCATTGGTGCTACATTCCCTGCCCAGCTCATCCTCCTTGATTTGATTATTCTAATTATATTTGAGGAAGAGTACAAGTAATGAAGTTCCTAACTGTGCAGTTTTCTCCAACATCCTGTCACTTCATCTCTCTTCGGTCCAAATATTCTCCCCAGCACCCTGTTCTCAGACACCCTCAGTTTTTGTTACTCCCTTAATATCAGAAAACACATTTCACATCCATACAGAACCACAGGCAAAATTATGGTTGTGTGTGTTCTAATCTTGTTTCTAGACAGCAGACGGGAAGACAAAAGATTCTGTAGTGATGATAGCAAGAATTGCCCTAATTCAATCTCCTCTTAATTTCCTCCTGATTTGTTACTGTAGTTCCGAAATATTTTAACTGTGTCATATTTTGAAAAGATCTGTTGGCTGACTTTTAAGTCATGATTTCGTTCTGCGTTCTGGTGACGAGACAGCAGTATGTACGTACTTAGTTTTATCTGCGTTTACTTCTAGACCAGGTCTCCACCTTCTAGCTCCGAAATTAGGAATGTGTGCACCTTTATTTTCCCCTGGATGTTCGGCTTCGCGGCACAGCACTGAGATATAGCGACTATTGCACTTCTAAACAATCTGACGGGATATTAGCTTAAAATATACCAAAACAGCATCCACGTTCCTGACACCTTGGTCGCATTTCTAAATGCAATAAGATGGCCTGGCAGTAGAAGACCTGCCAGTAAGTGGAAGGCCCAGCAGTAGACTTGCCTGCCGGTATGTCCTCCAGTGCCGATGTGATGGTTGCCATGGCTCGGTTGTAAGGGCCTCGTCACTTTAAACATGAACGGTACACCGTTTCTAGCCAGTAAGAGATTTATAAATAAAATGGATAGCAGATCTTATACACCATTAGAAGATAAATTACATATGAAATTAAGAATTAATTATTGCACACAAATGTTCATCAAACAGAAGATGTGGACATGTTACAAATAGGAAGAAATCCTATACGAAAGATAATTTTAAATTTCAGAGAGTGAAAATTTATGGGAAATGCGTAGATTGGAGACAGGATATTTTAATGAGGGTAGAATATGTCATTGGGCTCAGTTCTGAAGTTCATGACGGGGTTTTTAAATTAGTATTTAACAACCAAATTCAATCTGTACTTCATTTCGCATTAGAAAAGTCCATAATGAGGAGGAGTTGTAGCTTCTGCGATACGGCATCCTGTAGGCTGATGAAAGCCATCCGACGTTTCGGGGAAACCTACTCCATCCACCTTCACGGTCGAAGAGTGAACGAAGCAAGAAAGGGGCATGAGGCAGACAGCAAGCAGAGGGAACTGCGTGCTGCTCATTATTGCTGCCTGCTTCATTCCCCTTTCTTGCTCTGCTCACTCTTCGACCGTGAAAATGGTTCTTCCGAAACGCCTGCTGTCTTTCCCCGAACTACGCGGCATTATATACCAGAGGTGGAACTCTTCATAGCAAAAGCTGTGATACCCTGAAGATCGAAAAAAAGAAAATTGAAAAATGAAAGCACACAAAAATATTTTGCAGTAACAGCAATGTCACCCCAAGTGACGTCACAGACCAGACTCGGGCCCAGTTCTTTGGCAATGGGCGACGAGTGGCAAATCGACCTATCGATGGACAACATACGAAAGTCATAATTCCGGGTCGTCTTAAATGACCGGCGCCGTATTCCAACCTCTACGCATCTGCCGGAATATATCAGGACCTGCCTCGCTGAATCAGTCGGTTCAGTGACTGGTTGCCTGCTTCCTCGGAGTGAGGCCGAGCCAGATGCCACCACTGGCGCGCAATGTGATGCGGTAGGTGAGTCTCAGCTTCTCCCGTCCTGGCACGGTGGACAGTCGGTAAGATCTCAGAATCGTGGCGATGACGGTCTTCATCTCCATCAGCGCAAATTTGTATCCTGCAGGTCAGAGAAACTGTCATGCTCTCGGTTCGTTTCTTCCCACAATTCTGTCTCCTGCTTTGTGTGGCTGTGGAACTGGACTTTCATCGTAAGGAAAGGACGTAAGTTGAGGTGTAAGATTCGAGGTCCTCAAGGAGCAGCCCTTGAAGATTACTGTCTTGTGCGATGTAGTAGACCCCCACCAAAATCTGCGTGAAGATGAATTCCCCGGAAATGATTGTAACGATATATCGAACTATACAAAGCGTCACATCTCATCTTCACTGACTGATGGTGATGAAAACAGGGCGCTGTGGAGAATATTTGGGCCCCAGAAGGAGGGTCTTGTAGGAAGGAAAAGAAAATCACTTAGTAAGAGGCTGCACATCTCGTACTTTTCATCGAATATTATTAGGATGACAAAATGAAGGCGGAAGAGAGGGGTGACGCATAAAAACCTATGAGAATAGGTAAAGCACACGAAATTTTTGTGGGGCATCCTGAGGAAAAAAGACGACTGGGAAGGCCTAAGAATAAATGGGAGGATCCTATTAAAGCGAATCTTAAAGTAACAGAATAGGGAGGGGTGTTGGGCACTTGTTTCCAGACCACACTCTCACACTCGACTTTCACAAATCAATTTCTGTATAATGAGAACTCTCTCTCTCTCTCTATATGGCTCTACAACCCATTTTGTACGACCTTCAGTTTCTTAATCCTATAGGCAGTCGGTAGGACTACATGGACGGGGGATCAGCCCGTCGCAAGGCCGCTACCTACACAAAGGACACCACAAACACAGAATAAACGAACTCAGGCATCCATTCCTTGAGTGGGATTTGAACCCACGATCCCAGCATTCGAGCGGGCGAAAACATTTCTTACCGCAGACCGCGCGGCCACTGTGACTGGCGTAATGAGAACCAGTCAGTGGTCGGTTGCACGTAGTGACTGATGTCAGGTCTCACCTATGCAGTTTCTGGGTCCAGCGCTGAAGGGAATAAACGCATATGGATGTCGCCTCTCAACCGCGTCAGGCAGGAATCTTTCCGGGTCGAATTTTTCAGGGTCTGGGTAGATTCCAGGCAGACGATGCGTAGCGAAAGGACAGATGTGCACCCCGCAACCCGCCGGTATGGTGTACTTACCTGCAACATACAATATTCACCCACTGGCGTACTTTGACGGCTATACACGTTACAACTGCGCAGATCACATAGTGTCTAACGGTAAAGTGCATGCGGAAATATGAACTAGAAGGAAGAAATCGTGGGGTATGCGAGCCCGCGATACTCATTAGCTGGAAGGCTGTGTGGGCCAAAGAGTCGGTTTGGACGCTTGCGGAGGAGAGAGAATAATCTTGCCCTTTCCGGAAATCGAACACCGGCCGTCAAACCCGTAGCCCGTTGCTATACCATATGAGCTATCCCGGCTCCCTATTATTAAATTCGGGCGATGCTTGCTACCATTTTATCTCGAATCTAGGAATGTTAACATTAAGATATATGGAATTAAAATTTTTCATGCACTTTTGTATTGGTATGAAATTTGGTGCGTCATATTTAGAGAAAAACACCGACTGGGGGTATTTCAGAACAGGGTGCTGAGGGGAATATTTTGAACGGAAAGGGAGTAAGTGACAGGAGGATGGAGACAACAGCGTAATTAGTGAGGTTCATAATAAGTGTCCTTCACCAAATACCATTAGGGCAATCAAACCAGGGATTATGAAGTTCGGCAGGAAGTTTGATATGAACGGGCGAGATATTAAATGCATACAAAGTGTCGGCCACAAAATTATAAGGGAAGAGCTGCTTGAAGACATAGGCTCAGATAGAAGGATAATATTAAAATTATTCTTAAAGAAACAGGGTAGGTGTGTGATTACCGAATTCATTTGGCCCATGATAGGGTCAATTTGTGGAGATATAGGAGCAAAGAACCCTTGGTTTCCATAAAACTACGGAAATTCCTTGACCAGATGAGCGACTGTCAGCTGAGGTACCTATCTTGGCGTCCTCTCTGAGTGTCCTCGACAAGATGGGCACACTGGGATACAGCCTCAGAGTCTCCTTGATGCACTGCTCCAAGTACTTGAGCCTCCTAATGTCATTCAGACTGGGGGTCCTGGTATCATCACCGAACACTTCGTCCACCTCTTGAACGACGCGTTCTTGGACGCCCGGGTGCCTCGCTATTTCGAACAGACTAAAGGCCATGGCGGCTCCTACCGAATCCTGACCCTGCACACGAGAAGAATGTCAGCAGAGAAACAACAATACATCGACACTAAAAGTAGGTGGGTGCTCAGTCTCAAGCTCCGGCCAATTTACCTTCAGCATGCACTGGACAGAAAGATAGGTACGCTACAGACAATGGTCACAGGAGAGAAATACACTGCCCTGAGAGGTATCGAACCCCGGACGTCCAGTTTACAGCCAGTCACTTCACTGACTGCAATATCTTGATTAACTTAAGCACCAGGTCATGTAGACGTATGGGGGAGTGGAGGTATAGCTCCACCATTCTTGACTTTGGCACTAGATGTAGGTGAGTGGTCAGCTTCAAGCACTGGCCGCTTTATTCCCAGGGAAAGAAACCCCGGTACCCATTAAATAGGAGGCTGGGTGGGTCCCAAAGCCGGTATGGACACTGGGGAGATGACAAAAACCTCTTCTTGTTTCTGCCGGGAATCGAACCTCAATTCCTCAGGGTAGCCCGTCGATATACCGACTGAACTATCTCGTCTGTTATAATAATAATAATAATATAATAATAATAATAATAATAATAATCTGCCTGAACAAACTGCAACAGATTAGAACACAGTGGTGTCGCTCAATCGGTATAGTTCGTTTGTGGACTAAAAGCCACGGAGTTCAGGTGGTGGTGGAGACAGCGGTTGCACATACCGCCAGCATGAACGTGCACAGCTCCTGCACCGCGTCTTCCTCGCTGAACGACTCGTCTGCCTCAGAGATCCGCAGCATCAGGTCCAGAAAGGACTTCTTGTTCGGGGAGTCTGTAACAGACCACAATCACTACAGGCTTCTGCAGTCGATACAGCGTCGTCAAATGGCACATTAACGGTTCCAAGTATTTCGTCAGCTATTGTCTCGTAACCGGAAGACCCCAAGTTACATTTTCGCACCAGAGAACGGTCTTCTGGCATATGACACCGTGTAGGTGGACGATATGAGTGTCCGAGACTAAAGAGTACAGGCTGTCAGGGCGATAGTTGAAGTGGAAATGATTTTGAAGGAAGTGGTAGTGGTCTAATTGAGATATTATCCCAGCGCTTTCCTGGAGGTGCTGAGGACAACCACAAAAACCCGGTCATGATAATCAGTATCCAACCGAGACTCAAACCGAGCACCTCCTGAATACAAGTCTGGAACGAAATCGATCAACCCGCTAAGTGAAGCCCTGTGTAGGTCCCACTCTCAAGGGTACCTTCAGGTTACCGTGAAGATTCAGTCAGCAGGTACCTCCGAAATGTTGGCCTCTATCTACCAAACTACACGGCGTCACATACCAGACGGTGGCAATCTTTATATTTGCAGCTGTAAGATCCTTTAATTCCACACAGCTGTCCGTTGCCCATTTAGTCATTCCATTTACATAGGCCACGACCACTCGGTTCTTACACTTCCCAAGTTATAGTACAGCATCAGAGTCACATCCGCTGATGTTAACCCCCGCAGTGTAGAGAGTGTCGTCATATACATGCCAGGAAGATATACTGAGATTGTGGGTAACCAAGAATCGCTGTGCTGGCGAGGACCAGCAGCAATTCACCCGACCCGATAATGTTGGTTTTCAAACAGTCGCGATTAGAGAGACGACAGAACGAGAGATTAAAATCTTTCTGTGTTCATTTAAGCACCAAACCATGAAGACGCATGAGGGAGTGGAGGTGTATCTCCACGCAGTTTTAACCTCGGCACTAGATTAGATAAACGTGAGTATGCAATTTTACGGCCAGGGAAAATATCTCGCGGCATCGCCAACTGTGAGCCGATTGTCTGGAGAAAACGTGGGAGCCTCGATTTCTCACCTATGGGCCTCCAAGGCCTGTTACAGGGATAGGTTTACCCTTTTTGTTTTTGCCCAGTGGACCACAAGAGAAAATATCTTACTTTTGCTGGGAATTAACGCCCATTCCTTCGTCACTCAGGCCACACCGTAATCGATATAGCGAGTGAGTTATCCTGTGAAGTGTTTCGCTTACTGGTGCTGATTTCTAGCCCCTGTATCTATCGGCAACTTCTCCGTCAGTTACGTGACGCGTTCATTCCGCATGCCAGGGGTTTCGTAGGCCAATTTGTCACCGTATACTTCTAACTACGTAAATTTCAAAGTGAGTTCTTCTGTGTTGTAACGCCTGGTTGTTTAGGAGAGCCCGCCGTTTCGGGGAATATATTGTTTCCGCCTTCAGGGTCGGGGAGTAAGCTCAGCTAGCCATTCGCTTCTGCCGATATCTTGCATGGGTTATTCTTCGATCCTAAAGTTCCTCTGAAACGTCGTGACCTCTCCAAACTACACGGCGTTACATCCCAGAAAACCATAATCTTCATATTCACAGCCGTGAAAACCTCAAATCCAACACTGCAAATAAACTGTTCTGGATCGTGAATTGTAAGCGATCAGATAGGAAGCTGGCTTCTATGAAGGTGCTGCAATTGGGACCTGAGAAGAAAGAGGTAACACTTGGATGGAGAAAATTGCCTAACGAATAGGTTCATTGTGTTCTTCACCCGGTATTATCAGAGCCAGCAAATCCAGGAGGATGAGAAGGGCGGGGCATATGAACACGGGAGGAATATGAGAAGTGCGTAGAAAATTTCAGCAGAAAGATTTGAAAAGAAGAGCCAACTAGGAAGACCTAGGCACGGATGGCATGTTTAAATAAAGAAGCTCATGTTCCGGGCGAGGAAATGATAAGCAATTGCGGTTATATCCGTTGCATTGACCTAGGCAAGGAAATTCTGCGTATGAAACTTTGAGGGGGGGATTTACAGCGGTGAGGCCCCTGGAGCAATCTAAATGTGGAGGCCCCTATCAGTAAAAACAAAACTTTTTTATAATTGCTAGGTACAAACAAACTTTTCGTTATTTTAGACAAACAAAAGTCTCAATATATTCTGTGGGTTCTATTTCTGTTTTATGGAGGCTCCGGAGTGACCGCCCCCTGTAGCCCCCCCATAAATCTTGCTTCTTTCCAGTTTCGCAAAATAATAGGAGGCTATGAAGATTGATGACGATGTGACACAACGTAATTGGGAAGATTTTTACCGACGTTTCAGAGGAATTCGGTGCCTCAATTTGAAAAGTTCTCTGAGGATGGATGCAGTATATTCCTCCGAAGGGGGTGCTAAATCTCTACCAGACTACATTGCGTCACATTCCACAAGTCACTGACGTTAGAATATAAAGAATTAGCCTCGCATTAACCTACTGGCCTTGGTAATTGAGATGCGATTTTCTTCTGATACTTGGGGGCATCTAAGAAAACAGCTGCTATGAACTCACCCGTAACGTCACGGAGCTGATCGTGGACGCGTCCCTCTCTGCATCTTTCCTTTATTCTCTGGAACCCAGAACACAAACTTGGGATTTAATTTGTTTAAAATTCCCTAGCTGTCAATCTGTGGAAAGTAATTATTTTTCAGACGAATACTTCTCGTTGTAATGGACTCCGTCTTCATAACAAGAAACTCACATCAAATCGACGTCAGAAGCGTCTGCAGAGTGAATGCTTCACCCAGACCAATTAGAACTGCAATTTGGTCTCTTCGCTGAAAACTCAGACTAGGCTCAATGTAGTTTATTTATATCAAAACGAAGTAATATTCATGAGACACCCTGTAGATAATGTTGTACATTCAAAAAAGTACATAGCTTGTATGAAAAAAATATTAATAAAAGAAACACTTCAATTTTTCTCAATTTCTTCTCAGAATTACAATTTAGAAACATGTCTCTCTAAGTGTTTTATAAATCAGAAATATTAGTTTTAACGATAAATCGATATGGCATGGCATCAAAGAAATGTACGAGTATTCGATATCGACATGGACTCAGCGTGTCATTATATCATGAAATTTCTTGATGGAATAAATTTCCTTTTGTTTATTCGGAGGATCTAAGAAGAGAAAATGGGAACTCCATTTCAGAAAATTTGGGTAGATATTTCATTTGGTTATTAATAAAGACAGAATGTATTAAGAATCTTTGCTATTATGTAATGCAAATAAAGATAATGCACAACATTTATGACTGAATTTAGTCAAGTTATTGATCAACTTCGATAAACAATAGAGGTTTAAAACGATTCGATATCGATATCTATCATATCGATAAAAGTCTGTCCTCATTGTTATGTGCCATGTGGATAAAAGTAAGAATTTCAGTTCTGACACTTCTTGAACTTCAGATTCTGAAGTTAACTTTCTTGTGCATAAAATTTTGAGGTTCCCTGACGCCACTGTTTACAAATTCAAAAAATCTATTTTTTTCTGGCTCGAAAAGGCGAGAAAATCAATTTTGTTCATGTACCTCTCTGGTGAAATCGGCGATATTTTTCTGCTGCTGAATCTCGAGCTTCGCGACGTCTGTCAGTCTGTAGATCCAGTCGAAGAGAAACCAGGGGTACAGTAACCGATAGGGCATCACGACCTTGCCTCTGCAACACAGAGAGTGCAACTGCAGTATATCTGACCTTTCGAGACACATGCCACAAAGACACAGATAGAACTGCCACGAACTGAAAGCATGGAGGTGAGACTCCACGCATTTATTTTTGCAGAATATTAAGTAGAGTGCTTACTTGCGGAATGGCGAATCCGAAATGCCAGAGGCCTGAGTAGCCGCTGGGATGCCCAAAACAGCCTCTGCAAATACGGCATACGTTTTCGATTATTTTACTTCTTGGTTTGCATCTACTGCATGGTCACTGCCAGGAAGCTCTTTCCAACGGTGAGGAGGGGAGAAGGGCAGTGTTTTAGGGGTTGTGAGAAAGAGAAAATTTCCTCACGAACTTTGATTTAAGCCTTTTGAAACTTGATCGCCCTAGGGTATTTAAGATAGAATAATATATTTTCAATTATTTTATTTTTTTATATTAAGATTTAATGCATTTCTTTTTTTCAATTATGTTTGTTTTCCAAAATCCAGAGGTAGGTGGATGCCTGGCTTGTCCCTTCCTGCCGGGGTCCATGATACATCGATTCATTTTTACTGTGTTTATTTATGTATATTTTACTTGACGACGCTGTCTGTAGTGCAGGCAATATTTTTCTTTTTTTTTTCTGTTGCGCTAGAGCCCCAATTTGGGCCTAGGACTACCTCCATGAACTCCGTTTCACTTCGGTTTACTAGATCTTACACATACGGTAGGACTCCTTGGGCGAGTAATCAGCTCGTCGCAAGGCCTCTACCTGTAGACAAACACAGAAAAACGCACACAAACATCCATGCCCTGAGTGAGATTCGAACCCATGATCCCGGCTTCCGAGCGAGCGAAGACAGTGCATGCCTTAGACCGCTAGGCTACCGTGACCGGCTAGTGCAGGCGATATAGTACGCACAATCATAAGGTGATTAATGAATGGAGAAGGTACTATCTTCCCATCTGAAATGTGTCCGATTTTGTAGGTTTTCCACGAAATATTTTTATATATTTCATTGTTCCTATGCAGTCCCAATGCCAACCATGTGGCAATAACTTCGTCCCCAATCATATGCTTGCAATGTAGTCAGTCTACCTTTAATCAGATTTCTGATTAGAATATCTGAGAAATTCAGTTGCCTAAAATATAATTACAAAACGCCACGTCATCATTTAAAAACAGTTGAGTTTCTGCTCTGTAATGGAGAACAGAGTCCTCAATAATATAGAGAAGGACCTAGAAACATGTTTATTGTTTTCAATTTCAGCTTTCCTGTTCTTGTTTTGAGGTAAGAGCAACATTTCCAAGACCGGCAGTACACAATACACGGCGGCTCCTCACCGTGTAGAATGTTGAGTACGCAACGATTGACGGGCCCTGTGATGTTGACCGCGCTCAGATCCGCGTCAGCTTCTAGTTTCGTCACGAGGTATCGGGCGCACTCATGAAACGTCCCTAGAAAACCTTCCAAAACGCTGAGGTGGAAGCTAGGCTGGAGCAAACGCCTGTGGTGTCGCCACTTCCGTCCTGCAACATTAACATTCAGAGCGAGGACACATCAAAGAAACGGGCAACTGCAACGCGACCGAAATTTTTTAGAAACGTCATTGATTTCAAGCAGGCAACTGGTTTCCAGATTAGCAGCGCACATTGAGGGGACTTAAGTTTGATTAGTTGCTCACATCATCTCAAGTGGGCGTGTTCTTCCGACTTTAGTGCGCGGTTGTAATATTTAATTTCGTGCACTTATCTTCAGCAATGTCAGATAATGACACTGATCCTGTGGTTGAGACCGCGTGAGACGGGAGGACTACAACCATAAGAAAAACATATTAATTAATTTAATTAAATTTAATTAAGGTCAATTTATATGAATCAGAAAATATCGCTTTCACACGTGATACAAAATTTTGATACAGAGTGCAACAATTTTAGCGAGATAGAAGACACCTGATGATACGGCCGAAATATGCAGTGTTGCATTTAAGACTAAAATATATGTGAAATATACGTAAATGATATATTCATGCAACAGGATGCTTAAATACAGTATTAGGAGAAAAAACTTTGGGTGCATCCGCTCTTCTCTAACGATTTGAACTGAAGCGCTTGTATTGTTTCGAAAGGGTTTAACCAGGATCCAGACTCCTTCAACTCATAAGAAATCTTTCCCAAGCCAAATCTATTCTGACCTGCCTAGCAAAGTCTGCGTGGCGTTTGTCATATAAACGAGGCCCCTGCTCAACAAAATTAGCAGCTTCATGGACCTTTCGTGCCATCTAAAGAAGCGAGTGAATCACAGGAGCATGTGAGAACAGCTGAGTGTAGGAAACTTTGTCGCAACGCAACTGCGAGAAGACTGACTTGCTCAGTTGCTTGGGAGTTGACCTTCTCAGTCTCTCCGCGAGTTGCGTTGCAGTTGCATTGTCGTTCCCTCAATTTGCGCTTCTCCATTCGTTCAACGTGTTCATCTCAGTTTGATAACAATTCTCGGAAATTGCGGGTGCGTTGCGTTTGCCAGTTTCCTTGGTGTATCCTTGTTCTTACAGTGGCTTTCTGCGTACACAAATGAACACACGATGGGGAAATCGCTACCGTCAGAAACGAATGAAGAAATACGGAAAAGGTAAGATAAATACAGTGAAATAGAACCGAAATAAGGAAACAGTGAAGAAGAGGGGATGAGACAGAAGGAGTAAGAAGGAAGACCTGAAGGAAACAAGGAGCAGAATCATGTAGTGCTGGAGCTGGGGTAGCTCAGTCAGTACAGTGATTATGTTACGTTGGTGGATGTTTCTATGTAGGTAAAATAAAGTTGTCCTGTGCTTAATCTATTAAGCATCATGACTTGAAGACGTATGGGCGAGTGGAGGTATAGCTCCACCGTTCTTGACTTCAGCACTAGAAGGAGCTAAGTGGTTAGCTTTACGTCACGGCTGCTCTATCCCGGGGAGAGGGCCCTCGATTCCAGCTGGATAAGAGGCTGGGTGGGCCTCAGACACAGTCTGGACACTGTGGAGTAGAGAAAACTCTCTTGCCTCTGCCGGGAATCGAACCCGGGCTGTCCGTCCCATGGCCTGTCGCTATACCGACTGAGCTATCCCAGCTCCTGAGTATATATAGGATCTTGTTGATCCAGACAAGGCACAAATCCCCATTCTCCTCCCCTTACCCTGTTGTTTTCTGAAATAAGATCCTACAGGTACACAGAAATTTACACTTCAATCATGAAAGTGGAGGCAGCGCGTACCTGCGAAACTCTGGCAACATGTCCACATCTACTTGAAGTAACAGACCAAGAACGGAATTAGTTCCAGTTTCCTGACTTGCAAATGTAAATTTTCTTCAATTTGGTTAGCCCTTAAAACATAGAATGTAAATGCCTATCGTGTAGATCGCAGTGAGGTTGTCGATGTAAAAGGACGAAAATTGTCAAACTAACTGAATTCTAATACACAGCAGCAAATTCTCTTTGATACATTTTAATACGGTAGATATCTAAATAGTTTGTGTGTTTCTTAGTTAATCAGTCAATTAGTTGGCTAGTTTTTTGTTATCTCGTTAGCTAGCTAGGTAGTTGGTTAGGAAGCTAATTAGTTATCTAGTTATGTGAAGCTGAATCACAATTTGACGTCGTTAAATTTCCTTCAACTCACCGCTGCTTGTGATCAGTCCCTGCCCAAGAAAGTTGTGCAGCAACTTGTATAGGTACACCTTCTCGGTGTGTACGTTACTGCTTAAGATGACCTGAAACATTTCATATATTCGTGTAAAATTGTAATAAATAATCGCCTTTAGCTCAATGACATGTTTTGACGGTTTAAGACAACTACTTATATTAAAACTTAGTTTAGACAGAAAAATTTGGCATTTAAAATCTAATTTCAAGGGAAGACAAATTTTTGGAGAACAAGCGCAGATGAGAGTGAAATAATAAAATAAATCTTACATAAACAAGAGGTTTAGGGAAGTTCGCGGGTTCAAGTCCTGATGAGGTCATTGGATTTCTTTCAGTTGACCTAATCCTTCCAACCGCACTAGGCCCTGGGGTTTACTCAGCCTCTAACAGAAATGAGTACCAGGAATTAATTAAATAGTTTTCCTGTGGAGTAAAGCGCGGCCGGTGCGTAAGGCTGACAACCTTACCGCCATCTTTGAGCCGATTGTCTAGATAATGTGGGACCCTCAACGTCTCACAACCCTATGGGCCTTCACGGCTTGGTACAGGGATAGCTTTACTTTTTTACTTACTTTACTAGATTAAAACAGTACACGGCAGTGGGCAGTAGTAGGGCTTTGTGAATATTGTTACTAATTTTCCTATTCCAATTTCTTGACCGGTCAATCCACGACACAGATTTTCACGAAAAACTTGCACTATTTTAGTCAGGTATTAAAAGCTGACAGACAGTACAACTTTCAGGCCGTTATTTACCACTCACTGTCTTGTTAGGTAGCTACCTGTATGTGCTCTGGCGCCAAAAGAAAAACACCTGGTATCACTGCAATCCACACACGGAACACCGGACCGTACTCCTTGTAAGCCGTCTCGCCGATTTCCTTCAGCCCTGCGCAATAATACGCATTAATGCGCATTTACAAAGACAGGAATCAGAATAGTCGCACTGTATCACTGATGCTGCCACTGGAGGTTCGCATAGTGTAACACGTGCATAAGAGCTGCTTCTGGCACTTGCTGGTGTGTTGTAAACATACAAAAGAATGGGTCAGTAGAACTCACTTTGGTGGTTGGTGATCAGGAGAGCGTTTCCCAGCAGGGGCACAGCAGGAGGTCCTGAAAGTTGCAGGACAAAACAAACAGACCGGAACCAACCGGACAGGAAGTAGCATGTTACTCCGAGCAGCAGGACTACACAGTAGCTCCACAGGGACCACGGGTCGAGGATCATGTTGTCGGATGCGAAGCAAAAGTGAAATAAGTTCAAATGTGCCCTGTAAAGGAACATGCTCTACTTCAACATAAACCGACCATCAAGCAATACATGTACATTCATTTATCTGCAATTTCCTAAAGTGAACGCATGACGGGGGTGGGGTTCGTGGTTTACCACTGGGCGGTGTTTAATATTTGTAAATTAACTTCTCTGCAGCATGTAAAATTCTCCTTTACAGAAAGCTCAATGGGATCAGAACAGTGACCTCCGCACGGAAAATCGAAGGGCGACTCCCCGAAACTCTATATACAGAATCACAATTTCCGTTAACCACGATTCTTAAGTCCGCACACCCGGGATAACGCAGTCGGTATAGCGACTGGATACGGGCTGGACGATCGAGGGGTCGGAGTTCGATTCCCGGTGAGGGGAGCAAGAATCTTCACTTCTTCACGTCGTCCAGATCGGCTCTTGGGTTCACCCAGTCTCCTATCCAATGGGTAAGGGTCTCCTCCGGGGTAAAGCGGCCTGGGCCTGAAGCTGACCACTCACCTCCAACAAATGCCGAGGGAAAGAATAGGTGGATCTATACATCCAGTCCTCCATACGTCTTCATGGCGCAGTGCTCAATTAGTTAAGCACAGGAACAACTTTATCTTTTTTACCTTTATTATTCTTAAGTCCGGAAGGGAGAAGGGGTTACTCTCAAATTTTGGAGAGAGCAGAGAGAGGCCAGCCGAGCGGTTGCGCCTCTGACTTGTATTCTGAGGGTGTCCGGTTGGAATCTCACCCATGGCACAGCCTGTCCTTCCTGACATTTTGCATGCATCTTCCAAGTCCCCCCCCCACAGGTAAATGCTGGACAGAACCTCAACTGAGGCGCAGCCCGCTTCCTTCAACATCCTCCCACCATCCAACACTGTATCATCTGAGCTACTGTAAGAATGGCGGTGATGAGAACCATGCAAACTTATGGTTTGGACAGGCTGCGACACAGCTCAAGCAGTTAGTCGCTGGCTTCCCGCCGCGGCGGCCCGGGTTCGATCCCGGGTCTGATCATTTGGGATTTGTGGTGGACAAAGTGGCGCTGGGGCAGGTTTTCTCCAAGTACTTCGGTTTCCCCTTCCAATCTTTATTCCACCAATTGCTCTACAATCACCCTCACCTATCATCTGGGGCTGGTACAATAGGCCAGAAGTGGCCGCAGTACAAGGGACTTAGTCCCACTCCACTAGCAATAAAAAACAGTACATGGTTTGGACAGGGCTCAGATATTTGAGGCTCCCTTTTGACCTGTGTGCGCTTTGAATCGTGCCGCCAGTGCTCATTATATAACAGACTCCAGAGGCATAACCTTCATACCGATTCTCGTAACATCCGAAGAAAAGGCTTGTTCAATTTCTTTTTTCAGAAGTTGGCATCCTTGCGCCGTTAGGCATCTGGACATACCAGGTGCCACTAACATCGTTTTGATTTCATGCCCGTGTGTGTGTGGCCTTCGATATGCGCACACCCGCACACATACAAACAAACACATCGTAGAGTGCAGCCTTCATGAAACTGTTCGTGGTGATATAAACAAATACTTCAACAGATTAGCTCACCTCTTGAGATACATTGCACACTTTTCCTCGTTGCTTTATGATTCCAGGCAAGTTTAAGGATTGTGTCGTGTCGCAATGTAGACGGAAAAATGTTGCATGAAATAGATGATACATTAATGCAACAGCATGTTCAGTCCGTCGCCTCCTGAATTCAGCTTCTTCATCCCGTGAGTTTCAGGTACGCGAGGCGATCACCGTGAAATCTTGTACGATGTGACGCCACATAGTCTCAAAGGTACCAGCGTTTCTGTAGAACCTGCTGCCTCCATCTTCAGAGTATAACACAAAAGCAGCAGGTTTCACCAAAACGTTGCTATGTACTATGAGATTGTACAGAGTTCCATGACGTCACACAAGATAGTAATCGTCAATGACGTTATTATTTAAATAAAATATAATGTAACGTCTACAGCCGTTGCTATGCAACGACCGTGAGATAGGCGAACAAAGAAAGAACGGCCGTTTCTAGGCAACAGCTCGGTAAACACGTTCCCGCTACAACGGACAGGAACGGGACAATAGAAAAACTGTGTTCTCTGTGTGTTCGTGCAGAGAAGTTATAACCAGGACATTTGAAGCAATAACTTCAGTTCAGTTCTGGAAAGGAGGCTATTAAGATAGGACTTGAGCGCGTGAAGCTGAAGAATCTCAACTGTTAGAAGCAGTTGCCAGGGAACGGCTGGTAAAAGCATGGAAGACTGGAAAAGCGATAGCAGTTATTGGGGTGATTTGTAAAATGTATAGATCAGCGATACCATTTTGATTGCTTCCAGTTCCTAGTTGTGTGTATAAGTGGTCACTAAATCCTTTCACCAATCCGAACCCCGTCTATAGCCACACATACGACGCGACAATACGTATTTCTTGTTGCATATCATTTCTCTTTTACCTGGTAGAGAGAAGTCTGGTTTTGTTTTAACGTCAATGTTAGATTAGTGAACACACAGACCACATATAATTATTTCCTTCACTCGATAAAATAGTATTACAGACAAAGGCAAATTTTACTCTAGACGTCTGAGAGAGTGGAGCTGCAGCTCAACCATTCTGAACCGCGGCATTAGACGGAGGTGAGTGATCGGCTTCACGCCCCAGCCGCTTTATACCCGGGAAGAGAGCCCACGGCAATCATTGCGTAGGAGGCTGGGTGGGCCTGAGATCCAGTCTGGACGCTGTGGAGAGCAGATAAAAATCTTATCCGTGCCGGAAATCGAACCCCGGCCATTCAGCCCATGACTACTACAGACATTCGAGGATTGTTACCGTTTTTGTACATTTGCTAACTTAGGATTGCAGTCTTGCAGGGCCTAACGTTGTGTATTTACTTCCAACTTGCTTTTTAAATGCTTGCAACTGCGCGGAATGTCAAGAATAAATTATATGTACATAATAATATATGTACATTATGTAAACCTGAAATCTGCCATCTCATTACGCAATATCAGGTTAGCATTGGAAAGAATTATGTAAGAGGTCACCGAGGGCCGCGCCATAGCTCAAGCGGTTAGTCGCTGGCTTCCCACTGCGGCGGCCTGGTCTGGTCAAGTGGGATTTGTGGTGGAAAAAGTGGCCCTGGGGCAGGTTTTTTCCGAGTACTTCCGTTTCCCCTGCCAATCTTCATTCCACCAATTGCTCCACAATCACCCTCACATATCATCTGGGGCTGGTACAATAGGTCTGAAGTGGCCGCGGTACAAGGGACTTAGTCCCACCCCACAAGCAATAAAATAAAATAAAAGAGGTCACGGATGAGCGAGCGTTCTTCTCCAGTTTCTATGTTTGTTTGTTGGTATTCTGTGAGCACTGGTGATGTTTTATTGTGGATATGTGTAGTGCAGTATACTATGTAGAGGAAACCGTTTACGAGGTTTATTATTTGTGCGTGTTATTCATGGGAGGTGACCTTAAACATCGGCACACGTAGAAATAAGAAGGAATACGAAGGAAAGAGAGGAAGGTTGATACTAAAAAAGCTTATGTAACAGAAGAGATTTAGCAACAAATTTTCAATGGGTTTTTGTACTATTAAATACTACATAATTTTTAAATTATTGGCAAAAATTTCCCACTGGCTTAGTTCCAAATAGACTGTTGAAAGTAGGGAAACCACAGAAATCCTATACCAAATGCACTTATGCTGCCTGGATCTGCTCTGTGTCCAGTTGACGGTATCAAGGTCAGCGCAGATTCTTATAGCGAGAGTAATTTTGTGGACGTGAGCCGATCGCCCTAACGCAGTAAGTTTTATTACCTGTGCCAGGACATAACAACTGTCAAGGACACTTTGGTATTAAAAAGCACCCGTCAGCAATTCGAATCTTGTAGCAGTTACCTGAAAGAAAACTGCAATAGCAGTGACGATTGCGTATGAATATAATTATTGTGTTTCTGAACATGACCGCCTCTGTGGTTTAGTGGTCAGCGTTCCTGGCTACAGATCCAGATGTCCCGCGTTCGATTCCCAGGTGCTACCAAATTTTCTGAGTAGTGGATCTGGACTGGGTTCCACTCAGCATCGTGAGGATAACTGAGGAGCTATTTCAAGGAAACAGGGGCTCCAGTCTTCAGAACAGAAATTAACTGCCGTGGGGATTCGTTACGATGACCACGCAACACCCTCTGTCCCTTAGAGTTGACATCAACTTCGCCAAGCGGCGGTCGCTCGGTAGGAATAGTTCGCTTGTGGACTACAGGATACGGAGTTTGTTTAGTTTATGGACATTATCTGTCGTCTTTCTTTTCTTGAAAACTCACATAACTTTTCGGAGACTGGGTTCTGTCGCCGTGTTCAGGATAAACCTACTCCGCTGGGCACAACAGATAGAGCTAGTCCCTATCTCAGGACACCTGTACCAACATAAATCAGGGTATATAAACCAAGCACAGCATAAACCATCTGCGAGATATAAGACAAACATTAAAAACATTCCACATACATGAAGCCTAGCACCAATGTCAACACGCTGTTTCACGGCTATTGTTAAAATTAGAGTACTATGAGACTAGAAGACAACAGGCGGTTCTCTGGTCGAAATGTGGACGAAGGGAAGCACAACAAAGTGAAAAATGGAGAGACTTGAAGACGAAAAGTAGAAAGGAATGGAAGACGGGAAATATGAAGGAGAAAATCAATGGAATATGGAAAGAAAGAATGAACAAAGGTAAGAAGGAAGGAAGAACGGAAAGGGAAAAAAAGACAGATAAATAAATGGCAAGAGGCTGACAGAAAAGGAACACGAATGTCGCCGCCCTGTGTGACCTTGGTGTGTCTATTTATAATTGAGAACGATTAAGGAAGAATGTGGACTGGTTACCCTAACGCGAATTCTGTTCATGGTGAACAATGCAGAAGCCATCTTCTAACTGAACAGGACATTAATATTCCAGGCGCACAACGCAGGGACGTGTGTGTCCCACAGATTGCTGTGGCTCAGTCAGTGGCGGGTGATTTCAATGCAAGGGCACGGAAAGGTAGGCGCACCTAGCTTAGGTAACTTAGGTCTTGGGGAGAAAATACTGTGAAAATCAAGAGCGCGCTTATTCTTGAAAACGAATCCACAGAAAAAAAATTATGCGTATCTGGGGCGGAATTCACGACATACATCGCGATCCGTTGTCAGGATGTGACACGTAGAGATCATGCTGGACTAGACATATAGCTCGAACGTGTGAAAAAAAAAACATAAATAATGAACTCTGGGGAGGTATGCGGCTTGAAAAACTGGGGGTGGGGACGACGACAATATTAACAGAAATCTTAAGGAAAGAGATTTTTAGGGATGGGAGGTGGATGGAACTGGTTCAGGATCGTGTCCAATTTAATCCACCGACCGACTAATGAGAGACAGTGAGAGTGAGTGGACAGTCATGGCTAGAAAACAGCGAGTTGCAGTCACGAGTTATAGCCGACAGTCGAGTTGGTTAGCTCTGAGACAGACGCCAGCCGGTAATGACGTAAGCAGACGATATTGTTGAGATCCGTTAGGAGTTAACGGCTAATCACGAAATAGAAGACTTAACTTATAATGAGTGACAAGTAGAGTGTGCGAATTAGCAAGAGATCTATAAATGCTGTAGCTACAACTGATAAGTGTTCAATAAATCTAATTACCGATCCAAACAACGTGCGTAGCCATTAACAAATGACAACGGAAACGAAGTAATTTCATGCTATTAGTAAACAAAGTGGGAACAGAAGTAATCCTAAGCCAGTTTCATCCAGTTTAAAAGTCGTTTCACTGGGATCATGTCGCCTGTTTCCGCTTGCGGCAGGTATCCGAAAGGTTTCTACATCTCGTTTAATCAGGCGTTTCTTGTGTTCTTCCATTAATTCGAATTGTTTGCACAGCTCTTCGGTCCTCTGCGCTAACAGAGCCATCTCCTGTCATGCAACTGCGTCTCTTCGTGTACAAAATTGTTGTAGCGAGTTTGTTTACAAACATTTGTACTTTATTTCCTTCACTCAGTGCAACCGGACAGAACAAGTATTAAGTAAATAAGTTGTTTCTGTGCTCAATTAATTAATTAAACACCACGCCATGGAAACTTGTAGGCGAGTGGAGGTATAGCTCCACCGTTCTTGACTTCAGCACTAGATGGAAGTTAGCGGTCAGATTCACAACCTCACTACGTTACTCCAGAGGAAAGAGCCACAGGCACCCATCGGATAGAAGGTTGTATGGGACCCAGTGTCGGTGGAGAAGAGAAAAATCTTGAAATGCCGGGAATCGAACCCGGACATAAAGTCCGTAGCCCGTCGCTATACCGACTATTACTACGATTAACATTACTACTACTAAAGAAGGTAAAGGCCATAGAAGCCCATATGGTTGTGAGACGTTGTCTTCTAGACCAAGGGTCTCCAAACTACGGCCCGCGGGCCACATCCGACCCGCGAAAGAATTGTGCAGAAATGCTCCAATTGAACTAATTTTCCAATGAGTATTGGTAAAAATATACTTGTTCATAGATTTCAAATTCATTAATTAAGATTGTGTTTAAAATATATTGATATCCCCCCCCTTTGGCACTACAGCCCCAGTGGGCCTAGGCCTACCGCCATGAACTTCTCCGTTCACTTCGGTTTTTCTAGATCTTACACAATCGGTAGGACTCCTTGGGCGGGTGATCAGCTCGTCGCAAGGCCTCTACCTGTACACAAACACAGAAAAACGCGCACACACAAACTAAACATCCATGCCCTGAGTGGGATTCGAACCCACGATCCCTATTTCCAAGCGAGCGAAGACAGTACGTGCCTTAGACCGCTCGGCTACCGTGACCGGTATATTGATATTCCATATTATGTTAATATTATTCACAATTTTACTAATTCTGGACCGTATACTGCGCGGTATTTCTTCGTACTTGTTCGGCCTCGATCGGCCAATGTTTCTTCACTGTGTTATCCACCAACAATCACTTTGTGGAAAACACGTTGATATGAGCTCTGTTTTAAAGCCTGTTATTTCTATCGTTAATTTCATTCGCTGTCATGCACTTAACCATCGCAAGTTTCGGTCTTTTCTCGAGGAATGTGATTTCGAGCTTACTGACCTGACATATTATACTGCAGTTCGATGGCTTAGCTGTGGAAAGGTTCTTTCGCGCTTCTTTCAGCTCAGGAATGAAATTGATATATTTCTTACCGAGAAAAACCATCACGAACCACTTTTATCAGATACCGAGTGGCTTTGGAAATTAGCATTTTTTGCTGATCTGGTGAACCATATGAACCATTTGAATTTAAAGTTGCAGGGTGAAAATAACTTAGTCTGTGATTTATTTGCACTTATCAAGGCATTCAGAGCAAAGTTGATACTTCTGGAAAGCCAAGTGAAAAATTGTAACTTTGTTCATATGCTATACTGTGCAGAGTTGCATAAAAAGGGTGAAGCGGAATTTCCTTCCTCGTTTGCAAATTTAGTCTTTTCAGATTTGAAAGAACAATTTCGGAAGCGATTTGCTGATTTGGATGCCAGTGCTCAGGAAATTAGATTGTTTCAAAATCCGTTTGACTGTGATGCTGCAGATGTCCCAAGTCAAATTCAAATGGAAATTATTGAACTTCAGGAAAATTATCATATTAAAGACAAATACAAGGAAGGAAATTTGATTGTAAATTTATCTCCATTTTTGGGACGACATATCTGTGTGAACAATTTTTTTCCCAGATGAAGTACATTAAGTCGAAATACAGGACAAATGTATCCAATGAACATTTAAAGTCGCTACTTGTGATTAGCGTTTCAAAATTTGAACCTCAATTTAAACAGATTTTAAGAATGCAAAAAGATTTCCATCATTCACATTAATTGTTTTATTATAATTTGTGATGAAAATATGATCATTTGCTGCTACTGTCTGTTGTCATTAATATATAATAATTTATTCTCACGTACTTTGTATTTAGTTTATGAAATTCTGTGTTTTCAATAAAACTCATATACCTAGAGTTATTAATTTCTCATTTTATTAGGCAAGTTGAAAGTGCTCAATTACCTAATGTGGCCCGCGTTTCGAAAACGTTTGGAAACCCCTGTTCTAGACAATCGGCACACAGATGGCGGTGAGGTCAGCCTTACGCCCCGGCCGCCCTTTACCCCCAGGAATATTCCTGGTCCTCATTTCTCTTATAGGCTGGGTCGACTCCAGGGTCATAGTGAGGCTGGAAGGATTAGGTAAATTGAAAAAAATCAAAGGATCTCATCGGGAATCGAAATCGCTACCTTCCGGCTTGTAGCATAGTGTCTCAACCAACCACTACTACTACTACTACTACTACTACTACTACTACTACTACTACTACTACTACTACTACTACTTGCTGTGTAGGCCTCCTCATCTGCTGACAAGACAGTGCTCCGAGCACGCGGAGCGAGCGCTGCTGCCTCCCGCCTGCTATTGAAACAGAAGACTGAAGCTGTTGCGCTTGTCGCGGCGTCTGAATCGTCTGAATGCAGTCTGACTCAACGGGCACTCCCGACCCGACAGTTCACTTTGCAGCGCCTTGCGGTGTCCGCAAGCTGACAATCAAGCTACAATACAACGGCGAGGCACGCTCGTGTCCAGTTCACGGGGCTGTCGGTACCTGGGCTACCAACGCAGAATTGGAAAGAAGCGGCCTTGGCCTAATAGTAACGATAGCTTGTGTCCCGGCCGGGATTCGAACCGAGAACCTCCCGAAAACAAGCGAGAACCCTTACCGAGACACAAGCCTGTATGGTTCGCGGCCGGGGAACGTATGGATTGTAGCCACTAATTTAGTGAGTAATCAGTCGCTCGGGTTTGGCGGGGTCCATCAGAGAACGCAGGACTTGGAAGTAGCTGTAAGGTCCGTGAAGGCGGTAACAAAATTTCGGGTTGCATAAAAGTGGAGACGTTCTTGAGCAGCTGAACAACTGCTAGCTACCCGAAAACAATTCTGATCTTTGGAGTCGGTCGGTCAGATTTCAAGGTTAGCGCAGAGGTGACGAAATGGACCCCGTTCGAAACTCGAATCTGTTACAGATGACCCAGATTGGAACTTCTGTACACGCAGCCCGTAGCCCGTCGCCGTAGTGACTCATGGGAACAAAGAGGACAAATTGTGAATGTGGAGCCGAAGTGAAAGGAACTCGGTAGAGTGACCTGTCTTTCTGGGAAGAAGGACACGGATCGCAGAATGCAGGGCTATGTGTGTCGATGGCATAATTAACAGAACGGCCTGGGTCTCCGTGGCATAGAGGAAACCAAGTGAACGGCCAAGGACGTCAACGTCAACGTCGACGTCAATGACCCAATAAATCCGCTTCTGGCACCCTTTCAGGGGTGCCCAGGCTCGAATCTCCGTTGGAATATCATCTATTATAACTTAGGCTTTCCGTGGTTTTCTTCGGTATCTGAAGGCAGGTCCCAGGATACTGCTTTAAATTAGGCTACGACGACTTCCTTTCACATCCCTTACAAAGAGTCATTCACTGTCATCCAGTCAATCGGAGCTATTTATCACAGTCAGAGTCACTTTACTCAGTCCGTCTTGGCGTCAAGCCCCTTGAGACCCACGACTAGAGATTTTTCTTTTCAACTGAACCCTTGCCGTAATAGCCCTTATGTAACATGCTCTCTGACGAGAAGAAGGGGTTGTCTCTTATGAATATATATAAAATTTGTCAAGTGTACATTTCGCACATATAACATGTTATTAAAAAAATTTCCTTTTGCACTACGCTCAAGTCCTCTGTCAGTAGAGGCTTTGCAAAGATCACGCCTATCTTACGTATCTTATGCTACAACGGCAGCTTAGTCACTTGAATGCTCGTAAGCTTAACCGCCGCCAAGTTTAAGCCTCTTGTGTTTTCTGTATCTCTGAGATACAGAATGCCTCACTAAGGGGTTCACAAGAATCTGCTTTCATTAAAATTTCCCAGTGACGGGATAATGCGGCCGCTGTGATAACTCTTCGGGGTTCATAAGGCCAGGGAAATTCTTGAATAGCTCAAAGATTATCAGCCCTTCTAAGATGAATCTGTTCCACATAAGTTAGTTAGCTCGTCAATTAGTTATATACATTGCCGATCTTGCTTTTTCTAAGAAACAAGAATTCTGTAACGAGAGGTCTACGAAGCAGTAAAATGTTTAGGTTCAAGTGTTGGCACTCCTGCTTCGTATCTGTGCAGCTCCCAATTAATTCTCGAAAGGGAAACCGGCTACATTGACAAAGATTTTCTGGTTTACCTGAGTAGCTCTGCACACTTGTTAGATTAGTGCCTTCAGAAAGGTCCGAGTACTCCCTGTCACACAACTCCCAGTTCACAGCCGATAAACGTCAGACAGTATGTGGTCTGAGAAATAAGCGGAAATATGTTCTTGTGCAGCAGTTGGCGCCACTGGTTAGCCTGCGCCACACAAGTCAGCAGTTTTGTTGCAAACAATTGTTGGGAGTCTTTTCGTTTTGTTTATTTA
This sequence comes from Cryptotermes secundus, assembly GCF_002891405.2. NCBI lineage: Eukaryota > Metazoa > Arthropoda > Insecta > Blattodea > Kalotermitidae > Cryptotermes > Cryptotermes secundus. The sequence continues at coordinate 125,608 of NW_019733893.1, forward strand.
TCGAAATGCAGGGAAAATAAGAGTTTTGCAATAATTTCAGCAAAACCCAATATTGTGGAAATAAGATACTTACTGTTGATCAAATTCGGTCCCCCAGTACTACCCAGAAACAAAACAAAAGTCCCCATTGGAAAATAGCCAGACCGTGGGATTCCAACCAAAGCGCCAGTCGAAATCGAAGAAGAAAGTCATAACTCGGTCGTCAGGGTCTCGTTTCTGAAATCTAGATGAATCAGGCAAATATGACACACAAAGATAAAATTGTGCTTTTACTTCATTAAGTACTACGCCATGGAGACGTGTGGGGGAATGAAGGTATAGATCAAGGCGTTCTTAACTTCGGTACTGTGTGAAGGTTAGCTTAACGCCCCGGCTGCTGTACTACCTAGGAAAGAACCCCTGGTACTCATCACAATTAGAAGCCAGTTAGACCCCAGAGCCAGTTCGGAGGAAAAAATCTCTTGGGACTGTCGTTAACCGAACCCCAGTCCTCTCGTTGTCCAGCAAGTAGCCTAACCGCTACAGTAACTGTGATCCCCGGCTTAAGAATGTGAGGGAAGACGTAAATTGACGTATATTGGCGCGTCAGCACTCCGTAAGAAGCGCGGAGCTAGTTCAGGAGTTCAGGGCTGCAGAGCGCAATTACTGACATCCATAAACGGAGGCCTTGTTTTTCGCCTTCAGCAGATGGAGACGGTTCCTTTGCGTGGAGCGGGAAGCTGCAGTGTTACGGCCAGCATGTAGAACCTGCTCTCAGTTATCTCAACACAGGCTTACAGTTGAGATAGCCCATGGGCTACGGGCAGGACGACCGAGGTTCGAATCTCGGCAGAGGCAAGAGATTTGTTCTCTTGTCCAAATGGCTCAGACCGATTCTGGGGCATATCCAGCCTCCTATGCAATGTGTACCGGGGGGGAAAACGGCCGGGGCGGATAGATGACCACACACGTTCATCTAGTGTTGAGGTCAAGAACAGATGACTCTATTCCTCCGCCCCGCCCCCGCGTCTTCGTGGCGCGTTGATTAACTAATTAAGCATAGTGGCAACTTTACCTTTACTCAAGGTTTTATTTCTTGTGAGTTATTCTGCGTGGCTTTCGCTAACCAGACCAGGGACGGACAAACTTGAAAACCACTGGATTAGAAATGCAAATGCTTGGATGGACCGCATTTCCGGAAGAGTACCTGGCGAAAACTCCGACACTATCTACTGCTGCAAGAAACGCTTGAAACAAATTTAATATGTTCCTACGAAAGAAAGCGTCACTGGATTTCTTGACAAGTTCAGAAGAATGCAGATGTTGTGTAAACTGAAAACAATATATCACGCAAGTTTTCACAGTACTCGGGCAAAATAAGAGACTAGTTGCAGAAATTAGTAATCCACCAAATGTAAGAAGAAGACTGAGGAGGCAGTGGCCGTCTGACCTACCACAAACCGCAGATGACGAAAATTAAAACCATCATCATTCCTGTACAGGACCTGTCAGAATATCATCAGCGGATGACTTTTCTATTCAAGACACTTACTTAAAACAAATTTACTTATTACTCCATATTATTGAGAGTAGGTTGTAAATATGTCATTAATTAAATAAAAAATGTTTGCACATAGCCATGCGTGCTGGATAAGTTCTCGCGACTCGAATTCGGCTTGCGGGCCATAGTTCGCTAACCCTGATGTAGACCATATAGCGAAGAACAATATGATGGCTGATGACTTGGAAACAAGTGGGAAGGACTGTTCGTGACCTTGTCGAAGTCCTATCTGCAGATTTACCTGAAGGGACTGAGGAAAACAACGAAAGACCTCAGTCACAATAGTCTGTGTACTTGTCGGTATTTCAGTCGACCTCATCATGAACACGAATAAATAGAGTTACTACCAAGCCCACCTTCTCGGCAGAACTGTTTCATTTCAATTCAATACAAGCTCTTAGTCCAGTCAGTGTAGTGACGGCCGAGGTACGATTTCCGGCTGAAGCAAGAGATTTTTCTTGCATAAACAGGGTCCACACCGGCTCTGGAGCAACCACAACCTCCTATCCAACAGGTATCTTGGGCTCTTCTTCGGGGGTAAAGCGGTTGGAGTGTGAATCTGACCGCTCACTTCCATCTAGTGCCGAGATTTGGGATCTATGGAACAACATCTTTAGTTACCAATAAGTCTTCATGGCATGGTGTACAATTAATTGCGAAAAGGGACACTCTTAAGCTGTCCTTGTCAAATGTATGCCCTTGTCAACATGAAGCTGTGTCCCGGAGATCTGCAGACTCATTAGGCATGAGCAGGTGGGTGCAGGTTGATGGATGGCCTTCATTCGCCATCTCCGTTTCGCAAAGGCATCAGTAAGGCCTCGTCTCTTCAGCAAATGCTCTTAGGTTGATCAGACCAAGGAGGGTAAGGTGAAGGAACCTGTAGCTCCTTTGGGTGGGAGTGTGAGGACCACGCAAAACTCTCGTGACCGGAGGACTATGAAGAGACGTGAGGTGTGGACGAAATGGGAGCATTAAATTATATTGTTAAGAAATACGATGTGAAGATATGGACTGGATTGAACTGGCTCTAGGTAGGACAGAATAGAATAAGTATACCGTTTTTATTTGGGTGGGCAGTTCCCTGAAAATGGACGTTTCAAAGACTGTATGGGTCATTCCATGTGAAGTCATCCAGAGAGATCGCTCACTATTTTTTAAAACATTCATATTTTGTACACTTATTTCTACATATTTTCACACTTCAAAAATATTTTTAAAAAAAATGTGATCGCTCGGTTCTCCCGGTATAGCCGCTTTTATAATGCGAAAAAACGAGTTTTCGGCTCAAATGGAGGTTTGCGTTATCTTCCATCTCTCGATAACTACTGAAGCTACAGACTCCGATGAAAAACCAATTTCTTCCTCATGATATGGACTATAAATCATGTTATTACAAGGTTTTACTCAACTCACTTTATCTAGGTGTAATTAAGCTTGAAACGTACCAATCGATTTTGGGGAAACCCCTAATTTGACTTTCAGAAACCAATGGGAAGAGGAAAGTATCAGATCTGTGGTTTCTATCCTTTGTTGTTACGCACATGAGGAATACAATCACGTAGTTTTGAACCCTGTACCTAGTTTCTAAAATTTTCCAGGAGCTTCCAAACTTTGCTCTGGGCCCAAACTCGGCCATTTTTAACATCTCACATCTCTGGTGGAGAAGCTCCGAAAATTTTGAAACTCATAGAAAATAATTCCCTATTCTAGGGTAACCTGAAGTTAAAATTGCAACTTTGGTATTCAACTAATAGCGAAGTTGTTATAATGCGAAAAGACACGTTTTCTCCTGAAATGGAGGTTTGCTTCATCTCTCATATCTCGATAACTATTGAAGCTAGAGACTCTAATAAGAAACCAATTTGTTCCTCATGATATGAGCTATAAATCATGTCATCATAAGATTTCACTCAACTTACTTTCTCTAGGTCGAATTAAGCTCTAAACTTACCTATCGATTTTGGGGAAAACGCTATTTTTCACCTTCAAAAACCAATTGGAGGGGGAAAGTGTCAGGTCTGTGGTTTCTACCCTTTGTTGCGTCCTACATGGGGAATATAATCTCATAGGTTGAACCCCGTACCTAATTTCCAGAATTTTTCAGGAGTTTTCAAACTTTGCTCTCGGCTCAAAATCGGCCATTGTTAACATCTCATATCTCCGTTGGA